>NC_072740.1:72839950-73139950 GCF_026930045.1 Uloborus diversus
GCTCTTGGGGTTAGAAATAGGTATCCGTGTATAGATGCATAAGCGTTGTTAAAGTTTTTTTTAGTTAACTTACACAACGTATACGGTGAGTTTTATGAATTCGTTGCACGTGCTTCGTTTTATCGGCGCCTCAGGCGTGCATGCCGCTAAGAGTTGGAGAGTTTCCGCAGACCTCACAAGTTCTCTGCCGGCGATCGGTGTTTGCCGGTGATTCTCGGTTTGGCTTTTAAAAACTGTTACGGATTTTAGTGGTGAGTACGCTATTGATTTTGTTTTAATTTATGTTTTTTTTTTTTTTTTGAATTTTAGTTATTGAACAGTTTAAGTTGTGGCACTAAACTAGCACATAAGTCTTTTTGCTTTTATTGTTGCTTTAAATAATAGGGAGGGAATGTAAGGCAAAGTAAAATAGTAAAAATAAATTGCATTAATAATTGAGATCAATTGTAACATATATGCATTAATCATGCTTAAAGTCTTCAAAATGACAAAAAAATTATTTGTTTAACAACAGTCAAGGCACTCAAAATTATCATTATCATCGACTGTCACACCGACGCATTCCTTATGATACCACTTGTCGCATTTTTGATATAGTCTCATGTCATTCATCTCATCCTCTCACAAGTGTGTGACACTTGTGAGAGGCACAGTTTTCTTTAGTATCATTTCCTTCATTGAGGGTTTACATTTTTGTTATTTACTTCTCTTTCTTTTTTCTGTCAAACAAGTCTTTGATGACAGGGTTCTCTGATAATTAATTACTTTTCTTTGGTGTTTTTTTTTTTTTTTTCATAATTTTCTCTGGTGTAGGCATAAGCTCCTGAACTACTGTACTTTTTAATGGAGCGAGCCGCACATTGTGTTTTTCATCGTCCGAACTAGAACCGTAAACCATGTGGAAAAACTTTTCAGAATGTCTGCTTGGGGTACTATTATAACACTGAACCAATTAGTAAATAGTCGTAACTACTTATAAACATCCATAATATAGTGAGAAATATTTGAAATAAGATGTAAAACTGACAGACATTGCTGCAAAAACAAAGGAGTATAATAAAGCCTACGATAAAATTTGGTAGGTCTTAATAGCCGCTGACATCGTGTACGAAGAAGTACACAAAAGTACAATAATTGGTATATTTATATAATTCAGACATCAAAGATCGAAGAAGCATTGACAACAGAAAACTGGAGGGCAAAACTATATCTAAAAGTGTAATATTACAAAATTTATTTAACATTCAGTTGGACGATTTTTTATTATTTGTGCTGCACAACCGCTCCGCGCAAACGAATCGCGTCGCACTGGTCGCAGCAAGTGAGCAAGCAACGTGTCGCGACTAGTATGAAGTGCCATCTGTGAGTGTTAGCTACCTACGAATGTATTCTTGAGTGGATACGAACATTTAAAGTTGCATTTTTGTTGTTTTGTCCTTATTAGCCGAAAGGCTTTAATACCCGCACCTACCTTACATGAAATATAGTTTTACTTAGCTCCGCATGCACTTGACAAATTGTACTACAGATTTAAAATCAACACCATGCCTAATATTGAATAAATAAATAAATACTGTACTGAACCCCAGTAGATGTCAATATTTGAAAGTTCAATATTTGCCATGTTATAAAGACAAAAATTATTGTGCAAACTCACATTATCAGTATCAGTTTTTGAAAACGGCTCCTATTATTATGGATCGTAAACTTCGGAGGCAATTTTTCGGACAGGAATCAGCCATAAGTTTAACAACAAAATTAAAATAATTCCAGATAGGTGGCGACGCAAACTACGAACCACATTTTACCATTTCACTTTTTCCTGCAGTAACTTTGAGCCATTTTGGTTGATTTAGCTTCACTTTATATTTTACGGAAGAGATTCGATTAACCGAAGTGATCGGGACCAGACCACACTTCAGTAAATCGAAATCTTTGGATAAAAGAAGGATGCTTAAAATGTCTATTAAGAACACTGAGAAGATATAAAATGAAAGGAGTGAAGACTTTCATTCGAAAAGCAAAGATCCCAAGTCACGTAATATATTTTAAAGCAAAGCAGTGGAAGAAATCGGGTTTTTTTCACTAGTTTCACGTAAAACGTATCAACCATTTATAGTTGTTGAGTCTCGTGACTTGAGGTCTTTGCCTCAACTTTGCTAAGCAAATGATTGGACTTGCTCTCTCCATTTACTAATTCCTGCTCTAAGGTTAAGCCCGTAACTCTGCATTTAAATGAGCACATTTTTACTTCTGTTTAGAGGGATGAGCCAGGGCGGAATGGCTTTCCCTGGATGTTCTGTATCCAACGGTACCAGTACCAATATTGACGTAGTAAACCTTTCTAGTCCGAAGGAGATGGGGTAACAGACACACGGACACACGCACAGACAGACGCGCACAGGTTTTAATAGTATAGATAAGCAATACATTTGTTAAATGAATATCAAATAAATCAGAAAATACAATGTAAATATAACAAGACATAATATAGTAAACATTAATCGTTATCGCGGTATCAAAAATGCAGTTAACTTTATCTTTTGTTTTTTGATTTTAAACATAAATACGTAATGACGAAATGATAACCGAATATTTTTTTTTACTTTCATGTTCAAACGCTTTCGAAATTAACGGCAATTAAAAACTAAAATAGTTACTGATGGGCTTTTGAGGGGGGGGGGAGAGAAGTGATTGAAATGCTCAAATAATTTGACTTCTACAATAGAAATGGTTGTGTCCGATGACCTTGAAGAGATATTCTTTATTTACCGAAAAATAACATTCAAGAAACTGATTTCAGTTAAACGAGGTTTCGGTCAAAAGAGTTTCGATTTATCAAGGTTCAATAATAAATAAAAATAAAAAATAAACTGAAGAAGTCCCTGTGCTAAACTCTGTTGGAAAGGTTATGACATCAGATCTTTGCTTCTTGATTTACAAAATAAGTTGGCAATACTGTACATAGCTACTTGAAAAATCCAATAATTCTGAAGTTACTGGTCAGAAGCTACTTTTAAAGCTGATCTGGAAGTTGTTAAAAACTCTTGTCCTACATTATAGCATATTTATTTTATTATATGCAATATAATAAAATATAGCAATCTTGTAATGCTATGAAATACAAATGGGGATTTCGAAAACATTTTCGGAAATTTTATGACTTTTTTTTTGCGTAAAAGTTGCACTACTTTTACCAAAATATTTTATTTACATCATATTTCGCTCATGTTTCAAAGTTAGCCTAAGTGATAAGATAACTTTACACCAGGCAAAGCATACATTTTAAATGGTTCTTATAACTATTATTTCTCAATTTTGGAGAGCTATGCAGAAATTTTAGGAGTCATATTGATGAGGAGTGATTAGGCGTAACTTTCAGTTTTATGCCAATAGATGTATTTTAATAGTGCATGCATGTCAGTAGATGCACTACTAAAGTATGAGTGAGGCAGTTGAAAATAATGAGTCAATGTTGCCTTGAATGACTGTAAGCATACATTTTTCTTCACAAAAGATTTTTTTTTATTTTTAATAATGGAGTTAACTACGGAGTTCTTTATCACTGAAACTCGATCATTATACGACTATACTGTTGTCTTGCTTAAAATTGTCATTTTAATTTGCAGTACTAGTTAAATACATCACTCTGTCCTTTAAAATTGGAGTTTTCATTTGTGGTTATTGCAATAAAATCTCTCTCTCTCTCTCTCTCTCTCGTTCAGAATTGTCACTTTGAACCGTGGTATTACGAGTTCTTTCTCTTTGTTATTAGAATTAATGACATTACGCGAACCCATTTATCTTTTTCCTTAAATTGCTACTTTAAAGTGTATTATTATACAAGCAGTTTGATCTCATGAGAAAATAAAACCATTGCTTTGAATAACCGTATTGCTCATATTATATCTCCTTGTGAACTGGTATAAGTTTAATATAGATAACTATTTTAAATTGCCTTTTGTTTTGTGCCCTATAAGCAGAAATGCACACCAAATCAGAAGACTGATTTTTTTTACAAAAAAAAAGAAAAAGAAAAAAAGGCCGCCGATCCACGAAATTTTTTCATAAATTGCACCGGTCCACGAATTTTTTTCATTAACTGTACCGGTCCGCTGACCAAAGAATTGTATAGAGACGCTGACTTAAACACTCCAATAATATCTGATATGATTTCACCCTACAATTTTAACTGAGTAAAGTTACTAACTTTGGTATCGCGAAAGAAAAGAAACTTTTTTTATTATTCCAAATTCTATTTTTTCTACACAACAAAGCATTCTCTTTTTTTGTACCTATTACATTTGCTTTCAAATTTGAGACTTATATAACTGAAAGTAAAAGAATGATCAAGAATATTTTAATCAATGAAGCATTTTTCAAACTCAGTAAGTTTTCAATAACGTTGGCGTTAAGATCCTTTCCATCACATTCATGTAATGTAAGAGATAGTTTCGTCCTCAGCAACGTAGCTTATTATTACCCAGTTGAAGATCAATAATTTTCAACCACATATAATGTAAATAAATATGACTTACCTGAATTTGAAATGCAAACAAAAATTTAGGAAATCCTTCAAGTTTAAAGACAGTTTGAATTTGACCCTGAGTTTATTAACAAGTGGCTTCCGGGCAAAGGTTCAAAAAGAGGGTTCCAATCTAAAAAACTCATAATTGAGCAATAAAGTATGAAATCAGGAGAGTTTATCTGCTACTGTCTCTCTCTTTTGTCAAAACGTGCTTCAGGGCTTAATTTGCATGGAAACTAGCAGGAGCCTGATGGCTCCTGTACTTCTTTTACATTTCAGACTAAATTTAAGCTATTTTAGCATTAAAATACGTTTTGAAGACTATTGGACACCTACTTTTCCTTTATCAGAAATTAAGCTCTGACGTACTGTCTCTCATTAACTCGCTTTCCCTCAGTTATATCAGGGGTCACTACATCATTTGTTGTAGTGAGTGCTTTTAAAAAAAAAGTGCGAAATGGTTCCGGATGGATAGTTGAAGATTCCATGTTAACGATCTAGAGAAAGGACCGATTAGTGGGTAAAAATAATAAACAATCATATGAAAGGGCAAAAATTTAGTACTACTCAAAAATAAGATGAGGATTTTTTTAAATTTAGATTTATATTTTTCTAATATTTTCAACAAGTATAATTTTTTAGAAATGAAGCATGCTGAATAAATTGAAATACTACTTAAAAAAATAATGAAATGAATGAAATTTATGCAAAGGTGGTACAAATGCAAAAAGGGAGATGTTATATCCTCCCCTCCCCATACAAAAACTGCCCATGTACGAAAGAAACCCACGTACAAAAGTTTTGTATTATTGCTCTCGCAAAGAAGAATAGAAAAATATTCATTTACTAATACGAAGACTAAGAAAAATTCAGGTACATAAAAGAAGCAACATAAACAAATTTATATTTAAACTAGTTGTTTCATTTGAGAAGTTTGGGGGCAAAGAGTTAACTTCTAATAAGAATTGAATCATTTGATTTCTGATAGGAGCTTTACTCTACCCCTAGAGAGCAATGCATTTGAGTCACTCCGAGATCATGGAAATATCATATCCTGGCGATGTTTTTTTGTTTATGTTAAACTTGTTACCGAAATGTTACCGAACGTCAGACAACAGCTTATTTTTGACTGAAATGTTTAAAATTAATATGAAAATTATTATCCTTTTCTCTTTACTAATCTTTTGAAACAAAATCGCCCAAATTTTACAAAAATAATGATTTGATACAACGCTAAATGTTAATTATCTTTTAAATTTTCATTATTTGGAATGAAAAGAATTTTTGCTTCATTAAAAAAGCGTTTCATCATACAAATTCAAATGTAAATGTTAAAAACAATACACTTGTTCTTTACAGCAGTAAAAAAAAAATCACTGCAATTTTACACAACAATAAGCAATACAATTATCTTTACTAATAATAAAGCAGAAAGTCTCTCTGTCCGGTGGATGTCTGGATGTCTGGAGGATGTCTGGAGGATGTCTGTAGGATGTCTGTGACGCGCATAGCGCCTAAACCGTTCGGCCGATTTTCATGAAATTTGGCACAAAGTTAGTATGTAGCATGGGGGTGTGCACCTCGAAGCGATTTTTCGAAAATTCGATGTGGTTCTTTTTTTATTCCAATTTTAAGAAAAAAACTCTCATAAATTACGAAATTATCATAACGTGGAACCGTAACATGGGCACAAGCCAATTGGCGAGATACGAAATTATCATAACGTGGAACTGTAATTCACCATACATTATTTGTAAATATACAAGCGAACCAAAAGACCTTTAATTTTTCTATTACGGGCGAAGCCGTGCGGGTGCCACTAGTAATTGAATAAAAAAATACCATAAATGGACTTCTATTATACAGTCTGCTATTATACAATTGACAATGCATTTCTCTTTTTGCAAGTCGGAGTCGAAGGCTTTAGGTAGAATTACTTGTTGCCAGGTCGTAAAAACGATAGATATTATCGAATAACTGATTCTGCGCTGTAATTAAAGCCATTTTCCTTTTCTTATCGTGCATTAATTTATGTGCTGAGAATCAATGTTTAATGATATTAATCGATGTAAATCTGTGATGGGATTGTATTGTATGGAAAGGGAAAGCGCAGTAATTTTTTTTATTATATTATAATTGTAATTAAAGCCATTTTTCATTCCTTTTGCATTAATTTATGTGAGAATCAATGTTTAAAGATCGATGCAAATCTGTAATGGAGTTGTGAAAAGGGGAAAGAGAAAGTACAGTAAAGCTTTATATTACATTTTGATTTTTTTAAAAATTTATAAACCAAATTTCAAATGCTGTCTATACCATAACAAAGTATTCTAGACCCTCTAGGATTTAGACTTAGTTTATAAATCATTAAATAATTATGAAACGTTTAGTTTTGATTTAAAAAGAGTGGGCGTACCGATGCAACAATTTTCTTCATTGAATGAGGGCTTATATGTTTTTAGGTATCGTTTTTCTAGTATTTTATGGATCATTTCACGGACTTAAGTTCCTTTTTTCCATGGAAGAAAGACATTTTTCAACGATTTTTGTGACAAAAAAGTATTTCACCTCTTTTCAAAAATCCTTCATTTTAGGCCACGTCAGTCTACGTTGATTGACGTCTGAAAATATAATCCGGCATTCAAAATCATTTTTCAACGCTTTTGACATTATCCCATAAATTTCAAAAATATCCATATGCTCTGGTCACATTTTATGAGATTTAAAATTACACGTTTCTGACGTCTGAAATAGTTCATGAAAATCGAAAATATAACCCCACCGCTCTAAATATTCTCTGAAACTCAAAAACATGGTCAAATTTTCAAAAAATAAGTTTCGCTTTTATTGAACTAAAAGCAAAAAAAGAAAAAAAATTGAGAAACTATCCTTTATTAAGGAGCGCTTAATAGCTGTCCAAAGAAATTAGAGGCTTTGCTTTACTTCATTTTACCAGTTACTTTTATTGACTGATTTTTAGTAATAAGTTCGTAAAAATTTAGGTTTTTTCCAATCAGCAACACTTTTTAATTTTCTTTTTAACAACATATTAATCTCTGACGTGTGAATGAACTGATGAGAAAAAAAATAAATAAGGTAAAATTTTTAGTTATTTTAGAATTGAAAAATTTAGTAATTTGTTAGAAATTGTAGAAGGTCGTCGTTTTTTTAAGAAAGCACACTGATGTCTACCTGTATACAGCTGTTGTATATCTACGAGTATATCTCTTAAAGCCTTCTAAACAGAACGGGAAATTTTTCTTTGAACTTTTAAAATAAATAATAAATATTTTTTCATTATTAGAGGTTTGAGAAGGAATGAATCTATCGAATATTTTAAACTAAGAACATCTTTTCTCCTGCTTTGATTTTTATGTTTTTAAGTTTCATTGTTATTTTTTCTTTTTTCAGTAAGTTACCGCCCTATAGCCAGGGTTAAGGCAGAAATACATGAAATACACTGCCAGCTCAGTCATTCCAGCCGAGGACTGCAGTTTCGTGCTTATTAGCAGTCATTAGCCCGGCATAGGGAGTGCCTGAGCTGGAGGTGGAAAACCTCTTAAGGAAGCCAAGAGTGCCAAACAAACTGGTAGCTAATATAGAATTAGCACTGACCCAGACGAGTGACCGAAGCAATGGTTCTGTTCAACTCGAAGGCAAGGCATGGTGTTTTCAGTAATATGTTAGCTACCAGTTTGTTTGGCACTCTTGGCTTCCTTAAGAGGTTTTCCACCTCCAGCTCAGTCACTTCCTATGCCGGGCTGATGAGTGCTTATTAGCACGAAACTGCAGTCCTCGGCTGGAATGACTGAGCTGGCGGTGTATTTCATTATTTTTTCTTGTTTTAAGTATAATTCAAATAGTTTAGTTGTTCATCGGAAAATTATATTCGGACAAGCCATAACACAGTACAAAGTTTAATGCTACATATCATAATTTGCACCAGTAATATGCATATACATTGCAATAAAATAAGTCTTTACAAAAAAACAGCGGGGCAAATTAAATGTTTCTAAATTTGTGGCATTTTCTATGCTACGGCTAATGTTAAATTAAGGGATCATTGAGCACCCTCTTAAAATTTGAGTATGAAGCTAAAACTTTTACAGCATAATATTATTAGTAAGTCTAAAAAAATAGGGGGTGTCCTGGGCTGTAGCTGAAAAAAATATTTTTTGGACCGCGCTAGGGCACATATGAACAAGATTAAAAATAGAGGACAAAGAATCAAATTTCAAGGAAAAAATCTCCCTAATATGAAACATACTTATTACGTTGAAGGGTTTTTGTAACCTATACAGTGTCAATTCAAATTGTTCAGTACTGTGTCAATAAGAAAATATTTCCCCCCAAACATATAATACCGAAGAAGATGAATTTAAGCTGTAAAGACGATGCTGAATCCTTTCTGCATATCATACAGGTTGATCCTAAATTGTTTTTACAAATTAAGAAGAGGTGTGATAGTACACAACCAGCTGACCAATAGTTACACAGGAACATTGTTTCGCATTGTACTCCGAGAATCAAAAAAAGAGGAACATTAGAAATCCAACCTGAACTTACAGCAGATTTGGGAAAGCGAATGAACCATGCCAAAAGTTGCTCAATCAAACTTATTGTTCAGTGATAACTCATTGCAAGTGCTCAAAATGCTGACCACGCGTGTTGTTGCACAGGTGACACCGGCGAAGGAACGATTGGTGCACCCTTCTAAACGAAAACACGACAACAATATTTTTCACCAAGAGATCTTCAACTGAGCCTACAAGCTTTTTGTATGCCAAAGATTTTATATGCCCTCAGAAGAAAAAGTTAAAAAATGATGGCCGAGGCGATTATTTGATATTGCTTCATCTTGCAGGATCCATTTCTTTTTTCCCCTTTTCTGCCTCTCAGAGTAGAATGCAACCCTATGCTTCTACGCAATTATTGGGGGTCTGGAGGGGTAATATCACCCTTCTTAATTCGTAAAAACAGTTTAGAAACACCCTGTTCAGTAAAAAATGACAATGATATATATATATATATATATATATATATATATATGCAAAGCAATATTGTAATCATCCGTTTGAAATATTTGTATTCAAGCTTTGCAACACATTTAAAACGCACACTTTTCGTGGAATTTGCTATGAATAGATTTATCGGCGTCCCACTGATGGTCGTTCCTAAAAATATTATCCTAATATACTACATTTACACGAGAAGTTGAATAGAATTTCTAGCGAAAGTTCCCAAATCAGTAGTCGTCATAATATTCACCAATTGCTGTCTTTATTCTTTTGATTATTTGCGATTACTTTATTTTCTATATGGAAATTGAACCAAATTGTATTATTTTGAAAACATTTTCCTACTATAAATTTTTAAAGAGTTTTTATCGATCACGCAAAAATGAAAAAAAAAAAAAAAAAAACTTGAGCGGGGCATCCTTATGGAACACAAAACAACTGATCAAATTTAGTGCTTTGCGATTTTAAAGATTTTTCTTTCCTTTTGTATTCTTCAGAGCTTGAAAAAAAAAAAATCCTCTTTCCCCCTTTGTTTTTCTCTTTTATTTTAATTTTCTTGTTGTCCCAGACACATGTACACACCAAAATTTCCGTGCTTTTGATGTTTTGAAACAAGCATCCCACTTTGTAAACATAGATCTGCAGTTGCTGTATCATCTTTCCGTGTTTGCTCAGTGGACTCTGCAGCTGTTCATAGCACGCACGCATGGTGCTCGAGCGTCACACTTGTTGAAATCTTCTCCAAGTGGTAAGCAAACATGTCAGCGATTGGAAGATACATGGATGGTGATTGCGCCAACTTAAGCATTGGGAACTGAGATTGCAATTGTGCTTAAAGATGATTCAAATGGCCATATACTTTTGCGCTGAAATCTTCATTGCACATTAGATTTAGCTGAAGTTGGATAAACATTAGAATAAAGGTGTTAAAAGTCAATCAGCGAAGCTTAAATTACGGTTTAAATTGAATATACTTAAGAAAAATTATAATAATTCGTGATTTTAGATTATTAGCATGCTATTGATCACTGTGCTAAAGTCACATTGTTGATCTCGAAGTTACTTTTTGCAGTCAACCATGTAGTGCAAATTGTCCTTAAAGATGAATCAAATGGCCATATACTTTTGCACTGAAATCTTCATTGCACTTTAAATTTAGCTGAAGTTAACTTTAGATTGAAGGTGTTAAAAATCAATCAGCAAAGCTTAAATTACGGTTTAAATTGAATATACTACTAAAGGAAAAATAATAATAATACGTGATTTTAGATTATTAGCATGCCATTGATCACTGTGCTAAAAGTCTCATTGTTGATCTTGAAGTTACTTTTTGCGGTCAACTATGTAGTGTTTTGTTATCAATGATTAAGGTTTTTTCAAATATTCAGTAACGTTTTAAATCTGCAACTCAATTTTTTGCGATCATAACAATTTTGGTAATCTACACTGTAACTTTCCACTGTAATTCACAATGAATGCGATGGACCAAGTGAAATTTTCCAGCAACTTTTTAAATTAAAGTAAAATTTCGCATAACATAAAATTGCACGTTTAATAATGTATAATTTAAGAATGAGAACTTTTTTTTTAAATCTATGTTTATACCGTTTAAAAAGTGGAGCATATATTATAGAATAATTTTAAATGTTTATGCCAATTGTATGGTTCTTGCATTTTAATATTTGAAATTGGTTTTCTTCTTAACAAAACTGAAGTTATAATTAAAAAATGGATTTTTACTTGAAAGTAATTTAGTCCTTCAAAATCTTTATTCTCAAATACTTGTCTTCTTATCAGTGGCTCAGCGGGAGAGTGCAACAGCAGCCAATCCTAATTTTATACAAATGTAAGGACTGTTTTCATTAAAAAAACCCTCCAGATGATAATTCTGGCTGAGCTAATGCTTCTTGTTATAGTTGTCTAATAAAAAAAAGAGAAGGTGAACTTTCGTACCCTTCTAAAGATTAACATTCTGTGAGCAACTGATAGAGAATTATTTATATAAAGCTAGTGGCTCAAGCAACGATCTAGTATGGAATTTATTTGCTGTAAATCGTAAAATCTTCTGTTTACAATTTCAGAAACGTTTAGATAAATTTCTGAACCTTTCACAGATTCAGAAGCAGGTCATAATAGTTTTTTGCAAATCTACTATGCATTTTCTTTGGCTAACTATTTGTAACAAATAGTGTAATATTTATGTTTGCTAGCAACAATGAAACTTTTTTCGAATAACAATATGTTACTCTTTTTATTTAGATATTGGGTTCTTACGATCGAAGTATATACTTCCAAAATATTTAACGATTTTGGGGGAGGAATTTTGAATTCAAACTTTTTTTTTTTAACGTAGAAAAAAGAGAAGACTTTCTAATAAATCATATAAACTCATTCCAGTTTAAATATTTCTTAAAATTTAATTAAAATTGAGGATGATTGAGAATATTTTGTGAATTTTAATCTAACTGGATCGGAAAATATTAATTTGATATGAACCGAGAGAAACCAGAATAGATCATACGCAAAACTAAAAAAAAAAAAAAAAGTATCACAATTTCGGAAAATATTAGGAGTAAATGTAATCTCTCATTACTATTAAATAATACAGTATTCGCAAATATATTCACTCACATTTTGAGCAAGAAATATATTTCCCCCTAGATACAGGTAGCTATAGTACAATCTTGTCATCATGAGGATAGTTGGAAAGCTTGATAATTTGAATAATGATTACTCTTCAGGTTTTGCATTCAGAATAAATATTTTTCACGGTACCAGCACCAAACATCGTTTCCAACATTTTGAATTATATATTAACTTGCAAATGGCTATTTTTGACAAAGTTAAGTGAGGAAAAAAATGAAATATAATAAAATTTGTTAAACGGGGAAAAATTAATAAAGGATCTGTTTCTAGCTTCTTCGAGAGATCACCGATGGGTGGCTCTATTTTTGCTAACATTATAAGTTGACATTCAGTTAACTTGTTACTGGTCTGATTATGAAAAGAGGAGTCAAGTATCTGTCGTCTAGAAGCAAAAAACTATTTCAGTAAAAAAAAAACCCCATACATTTGTAATTTTTTTTTCTGACATATTCAATGAAGCATACAATTGAGGCAGTGAGAAGCAAAGGAATGTAAGTGGACATTTTCAAGTTTTGAGTAAAACGCGTTTAAAGATAACATCCTAGGTAGGCTTTCATTGAAACTTTTTTCTAAATCATGATGTATAGCAGCAACTACCAGGGCTAATGGTACCATCTCTTGCCCCAAGACAGAGGAGAGGTTCACCAACCATGTGTACTGGTTATCTCCAAATTTTTAATTTTGCCACTTACATCCCTTTTCTTCTCACTGCCTCAATTAAAAAAGACAAAATATATATGCATAAAATAGTAAATTCGTTAACATGTAGCTTAAAATAGCACACTTTTATCAAGTGTAAACTCCAACAGAACGCCCATAAAAAATTAAAATCAATAAGATGCGAAAAGATTTATTTGAAAAAAAAAAAAAAAACAGCTACAAGCGAATGATGGGAAAATCGTTTTACAGTTACAAGAGAAAAGAACTGGTTAATGCTTTGTATTGAAGGAAACTTTCGAAATCGAACTAAAACATTTGTAGCTCCAGATCCAATTATTTTAGAAGCTCAAAAAAAGTTTGATTTTGGCAAAAATACCGCTTTTTCCATTGGTATAAAAATTACGTTTACGACTATGTACACGCTACCAAATTTGTAAAAGATTATCGATTGCCTTTTCAACTGATATTTCCGTTTACTCGTGCCGTCTTATCAAGATGAGAACGGGAAAATGAGTTATTTGAGAAAATCTGCTTTTTTATGCCTTGCTTGACCCGTAACTGCTGAATGGGGTTATATATATATATATATATATATATATATATAATATATATATTATATATATATATATATATAATATATATATTATATATATATATATATATATATAATATATATATATATAATATATATATATAAGATATATATATAAGTTTGCCAAAAGATGTTTTCTTTTAAGGAGAGAATTCCAGTTACTTTATAGAGAAAATAATAAGCAAACTTGATTGTGCAATAAATCTGACTCGGCGCCCCCCTTTACATATTTTTGGTCAGAAAAAAAGTTTATTGGTGAAACACCTGTAAATAGTTCCAATCGAACCTAGAGCTCTCTGAGGATAAATAACGTTTCCCAATTCTATATGTGCAGAAAATGCTTTTCGTAGATCGTTCTGTGCTCGAATTGATAATAAAATTGACACAGCAAAATGCAGTGGATGGCCACAGTATGAGCAGCAACCATAGGTTTGTGCGCAATAACACGTCATATTGAAGTGAAAATTAAATGCTCGAAGATTCAATTCTCAGTCTTTGCAAATTGAAAATCGTTGCATTATGAGAAGTGTTACTCATTTGAATTAAGAATTTGATTCATGCTATTTCTGAGTAAAGGTATTTTCATACCATAACCAGGTATACTAAAACCAGAAATGAGGGAAGAACTGACATCTTCGATCGATACGAAACCATTTGAAATGGAAAATGAAGCAAGATCCTCATTGCTGTGGAGCTACGTCATTCCAAAGCTCTATCCCCTTGAATGAGAAAATCGAATCTAGGGCTCTCTTTTTTTAAAGAGAATATGTTAATGAAGTTACGCCTACCATTGTTACTATAGCAACAGTAAAGGACTCTGCCACCAATGAAGGCGAAATTCACCAGGAGGAATAGTTCCATGGTTGGGAAATAGGAATTTAAAATTGCATTGAAATGAATTGCAGTTTCTTAGCATTGATTATTCTCTTAACAACGCTGATTTTTTTTCTCTGTAAAAAAAATTAAGAACTACTAGACTTACTGAAAATTAAAAAATAATTTCAAAATAATCGAAGTTAAATACTTTGCCGCACATTGTTAGCTTCCATGAAATTAATTGCAGATTCGTGGATCAATTTGATTACTAACAAAAGCTGGAATACTTTTTGTAGTAAGCATCGAAAAGCACCTATACATCATCAAAAATTGAGAGATGATTTAAAAAGGCACTGTGTCAGTTGGCTGAAGAAAGAAAAAATATATATATATAAAATGGTTGCAACAAAGTAAGCCTCCGTCCCTCAAAGAGTTAATAGTTTTTTCAAGCTTTTCATTGATGATTAGGAATGATAATTAGAAAACGGATAAGATTGGAAATATCATTCTATTTCGTGTTATCAAAAGAATATTATAAATGTAAATAAATAAAAACTAATTCAAGCTTTTTAAATGAAACCTTGTTAATATTTTCGTTGAGGGAGTTGTGGGATTTTGCCTGAAATGTTGTTCAAATCGGACAGGGTTACGTTATGTAACATTCATATAGTTATACATTCGACTCCATAGATATAGATTTATTTATCCTCATATAAATAATGCCGATGATCGAGTAACCCGCGTGTTTCAACAATGAATTCGCACCACGGCATGATATGTAATTCAATAATATGTTTTGGGAATGTTTAACATGCAAGGAAAGGCTTTATTGTGACAAGGCTGAACTCGATCCGGTGACTTGAACAGTTTTACTGGTAAGACTGTGTCATATCAGAGGAATGAAGAAACGAAAACAATGAACGCTATCTACTGGAGTTTAGGGTTAATGCACTGGTGTTAGAGTTAAAATTTCAATCATCAAAATATCACCAAACAGGCAATTGCTTCGTTCAAATGAAGAAGAGTTGAAGCAATTTTCACCTGTCATGCCTTGACGGTGACTTTCTAGTTTTCAAATAAAATGGCCTAAGTACAAATGTACATATTTTTGTTGAAATATATTACAAAGCTCTAATATTTTATTAAATTATCTCATGCATTTTCCAAGTAATTTCTAGAACAGTTTTCGTTTTCCGTTTTTCTTTTATTGTGCCCTTTTTATTAATAGAAAATATATCACTTATTTTCAGGAGGACAGAGGTTCACCCATATTTGGAAACTTTGTATGTGATAACTTTCAGTTTAATGTTAATTTACAAACTGTCAATAATTAATTTACCACTTAATATACACTTTTTGTTAACTAATTTTTACTTATGACTCTATTAATTTCAATTATTTAATTAATTTTAGTTAATTATGATATTTTAATGATCAGTTTTAATTGGATTTATCTTAGTCTTGTGTAATTATCAGCTACTAATTCTGCTTTAGCATGCTTCCTCTTTTGAAGTTCGTGCAACCTTGGACCCCCTCCTTAACAAAGTTCTAGCTACGTGCCTGGATGTATTTAAGCTTCATACATATATGATGAATTTTAATACACTATTTTTAAAAAGTTTTTGGTTAAAGGAAAATATTTTATTTTTTTCCCTTGTAAATATTATGTAACACTAAATTAGTATTACATAATTCTATTCCAACATACCACGTTCACATGTGTCCCGTCTTCATATGGCCCCTTTTTCCCTTACCAATTTTCCTACCGGAAAAACAATGCAAAAAATTGTCATCAATCCAATCTCTTCATTTAACGTCAGAAGACTTTAACCAAAATGTAAAAAATTGTGCTATATAAAATTGAAAACCAATTCAACAGTTCATCTGAACGGTTTATTCAACACTATCATAATTATTCAGGATATTTTTTGGTACACCCTAACTACACGAACACTCAAATAAGTAAATTGCTTAGTCCATTTGCACGGGTCAGACATTTTTACGCACATATTTGCACTTTATTTCCAGAATTTCAAACTCTGGCCTTTCATATCCATATATTTGAAAAAGGGATCCATTATTCATCATAACATAAACTATTAATTTTCTTAATTTTTTTATGCTTAAAAAATAATTACTAGTACGTATTGCGATTGTGACTGTCTCGTAGTTCAACAGGCTCTTTACTCTCCTGATATGGCTCCTTGTGACTTCCGCTGCTCTCCAAACTCAAGAGGTGATTGAAAGGTTAATGCTGTTTCAATCGTTTCCTGATTTTACTTGAAATATAAGGGGGCACTATAATTTTCGACAATCAAACTCTGTTTATCAGTGACTGAGGTTATTGTCAGACGGGGGGGAGGGGGAATCACGTATGCACAAAAAGGCGCGTAAGCGCGTTTGTTTCATATCCATCAGATATTCAGACAAAAAAATAAGGTCGGATACTTTTATAACAGCCCTTATATATATACATGAAAAGCCACACCCGTGAATACGAATTGAGCTATATATATATATATATATATATATATATATATATATATATATATATATATATATATATATATATATATAGAGAGAGAGAGAGAGAGAGAGAGAGAGAGAGACTAAATGGGGGGTCATTGGTAGCATATGTTTCAATTCTTTTGTGTTGATGCAGGGAACTTGGTGACAATATAAAAAGTTGAATTTCGTATTTTTTCAATGTTTTTTTTTTTTTTTTTTTGCTATCTTATATCTATAACTTTTAATATCTTGACTCTGCGTCTCATTTTGATCATTTTTACAATGGGAAGTATGATGCATCCAGGGCTAACGGTTGCGAAAATAGATGTATTGCAAGAAAACGGAGACACATTGTATATTTATCTATCACAAGAATAAACTAGATTTTTGTCTATATAACCTAACCTCTATTTTAACGATAATGTTAAGTCTTAAGTTACGCTATTTTGATTTACACTGCAATTTCGTGGAACGTAACCCCCGCGTGAAGCAAGGGTCTGCAAACTTTTCTTCTGAAGCAACGTGAAATCTGATTTTTCAGGGTTGCTCTTCTTCTGTGTGTTTTAAACATTTCATCACATTTTGATTTCTCTGTTGATTTCATTATTTGAAGGGTTGTAGTTGCTCAAAAGGCATTTTTGTATGATTCCTTAATTCTTTGAACTGAACGACTCCATTTTGACACAAAAGCAATTTTGCAGTGTATTCATTGTACACAACATTTGAATGTTCGGATGGTCTTCTTCATTATTCTTTGAAAATTACCGACCAATAGGTTTTTTAAGATCTGTTTCACATATTTCAAACTGATTTATCAATTTTAACTACGTATTTTCAATGAAAAATGAAAATATGTACTTGGAGCATTTGTATCATATCAGCTTTATAACAGTAAATACTTTGAGCACCACTGAACCAATTTCTCTTGATGTAACTTGCTAGTGTCCAATATGTTGTATGATTATCCAAAATATACTTTACGTGACTTTTGTTGCTTATTTTGAGCATTTAGTTTGCATAAATCTTGTTTTTTGAAGCTGGGAATTCAAAGAAAAATTACTACAAGGATTAAATAAAAAATAATAATTTTTCATCACTAACAATTTTTCGCTGTGAAGAAAGTTTAATGCATAAATTTAAGTTCATGACTAAAATTATTTCAGCATGAGACTTGGAGTTGTTGCGTATTCATCTCTCATTTTTAACGACTGTCTTTTTAAGCATTTTGAACATGTTATAATTGCGTAAATTCAGTAACATATCACCATTATACTCTTCAAAAATTTCATCGTAATCTTGAAAACATCTAAATTTCGGCAATTTATGCTCATTTGCATGAGCTCTAATCACGATTTGATGGGGTGGTATTTCAATGACTCACGGATTTCAATGACATCTACGGCGTTTAACGGAGGGTGGGGATGCTAAACGAACACTGACAAGCTATCCACACCCTCCCTAATGACACCTCAGTAGAGTGAGGCAGCTGTTTCTTCATGGATAAGTTTCATCTGCGAAGTGAAGTTACTTCAGTGACTGACAGGAGTACACCCAAAATCAAAGATCATATTGGAATTGGATACTCATATAAGTAGGGAGGGGGAATCCATAGAGAACATATCGAATCACCGACTTTATATACTAGCTGTTAAAGCTTGATCCGTGAAAAATATTGACAGTGCAAGTATCTGTGTATAGGTAAATAAATGAATAAGATCATTAAAAATGCTTCAACAAGAAAGGAACATTGAATTGAAATGAGTTTTAATTTTCATGTTGATAGAAATGAGAGATTCAATTTCTTCAAAATGCTAGGCAATAAAATACAGTTAGAATAAAGACCGTGAAACTTCAATAACGTGTCGACCCGGAACCTGCTGCAATACAAGCCGTAACAGGGTCCAGTAATGACTTGATTAGACGTTTGGTATTATCCTATAGCAGATAAAACTATGAATCTTTAACAGTCAGTCACCATCAAATCTCATATGAAGTGACTCGGTGTTATGACATTTCAGGTGGTCCTACACAAACTCTTCAGAGTACAAGTTCAGGAAGTGATCCGACAACGTATAAGAGCATAGACATGCCGTAAGAAGTCTAGCAACTCTGGATGTATGCGACCAAGCATTATCTTGCTGGAAAATTGAAAGGGGAAGATCTTTCAGGAAAGGTCTCACGCGGTGCGAAGAAGGTTCTCAGCATAACCCTGACTTATTCAGGTTCCTTGCACCGTAATAAGAGTAGATTGGCAATAATCAGGATTGATCTCAAAGATCATTACGCTTACGCCTGATGTCCTCAGGCTGTGTGCCACGCGACAGCGTAAGTGCAGCTGTTCCTTTCATCAAGACGCCTACTAGTACTCACACTCCTACATTCAGTGGCTTTACACTGTAATTCGGAACCACTGTAGACGAAGGGGCCTATTTTCCGTTGTAAATGGAAGTACAAGAAAAGGGTGCTTGGGTAACAGATTGGATTTCTCAAGGCGTCTATAACTGGCTTGCAATACAAGTGATACCTTTAATATTGATTGTGCAGTAGAACGAATCAGTAAGGGATCCACGAGTGCTTGTAGCACACGCTTTAATCCGCCATCTTGCCATCCTCCTCCTGGTCGTTCCAAATCAGTCCGGTATGCTGCAGGAAGGGGGGGGGGGGGTTGATTTCTCTCCACATGTTCCGACTTCACAGTCCAAATGATCGACCTGGCTAACAGCATTACGCATCGACGAGACTACCATTCCATTTTCGTGAGATCCCTCTTAAACTCCCTTAACTGCATTTTTTTTTTTTTTTTTAAATCCTAACCTCTATCCGGTATTTAAATCTTACTTATGCCCTCCTAGAGTCGGAATGTGATAGTCACATTTATGAGTCTTCCACACTGCGCCGTTTTACAAAGGGCAATCTATATTTACCTACAGAGCCTGCATGTGCTTGCTAACTGTAAATTTTCATTTCTGTTACTTCCTTTCGGACTCTGGTGTCTCATTATGATCAAAGCTTTTTTACCATCGATGTCTTTCTAGTGATTGCTATCGCAGTGCTATGATGAGCTCATGCTGAGTAAAGGGAGAAGAATCGCAAACAATTTGTCATGTTTGGTCACGATTTTGTTCTCCTGTGGTGTAACTATCAGTGAGGGAGATGTTTTATGTCTCATACACATAAAATGTTTAATGTTTTGAGATGTATGGAAAAAATGTACTAATTCATTGAAAACTATATTTCATCTCCAAGCGCATGGACTATTGAAAAACTGAAAGAAAACATCGGCATCAATGTCGTATTCCTAGTTTCTAAATGCTTACCTATATGATGTGGCCACTACTGAAGCACTGGCAACTACTGGTGTGTTTACCTTAATTGCTCTAAAGTAAAACCTCTGAAAATCAGCAAGATTTAAAAGTTATCTTAACTTGAGCACGAGTTCTCGCGGGTTAAAAAGGCATTTGTGTGATAAAAAGCAGTTTACACGTCAAGTTTTATTGTTTCATAAGCATGTCAATTTCTTCTTAGATCTATAGAAGGAATCAATAAATCTTGCGAGACACGCATTAGCATCGTTTTTAGGAAAATAAAAAATATACACTAGAGAGAAAAAAAAAGAAACGAAATTCTTTGTCCGAAACTATTCCTTTTTCTCAAAAAAAAATATATTAGCACTAATACATGCTTTTCAAAAGATCACAAGGGATCAACCACCTGCCTGAATTAGCGTTTAAATCAGGCGCTGATGATGAACTGGCTCAGGCTTTTCTTGAAACCCTTCTTTCCCAAATGCTTAAGACACGGAAAATTTCGTGAGTGTCTGCGTTCTTCAACAATCAACACTGTGTGCGGAAGCCAGCGAGAGTCATATAAGTGGCACTTTTAATATTTATAGCTTGCAAAGCACGCTATAGTCGATATGCGCTCCAGCCACGGTGGATTAGCCGAAATCAAGAAAAAAGGGAGGTTAACAAGTGTTTGCTAGTAATGAGATTTGGAGGGTGGGATTGGACACGCTATCTTGTCACTTTTAGATTGTGAATAATTATCTTTTTTCCTGATATTCTGAAAAACAGGATTCATAAGATGGTGCTTTGAGAACATTTCACAAAAGATTCAAACTTGAATGCCATTTTCGGACATTTGTTATGAAGCGAGACATGAATAGATGAAGCAACACGCAAAACATATAAAGGAATAGAAAATACTGCTTATTTCTAGTGGAAGGTGTAGAAGTTTTCCTGTGGGCTTTTTTTTTTTTTTTTTTGTTAAGATGCAGCTGTTTAAGGACGAAAAACAAAACATGTTTTGTCGGAGTATTTGTTAATTTGCATATTTTATATCACAGCCTGTTTGTTAGGCAGTTTATGAATGCGTAATGGTTTGTAGATTCATTTTGGGAAATAATTTAGTTTTAGTGGAGGCCTGAGGATGATAATGTATAAGTGTGCAAAGTGGAAATGAACTTTGCTGTTGAAAGTGCCTCCAAAAATTGTGAACTCTGATTATTTCGTAAAGTGATGAACTGGATTTTTGTGAGACTCTTCAGCGGTATTTTGGTGAATTATGCCATTGCAAAATTATTTAATTTGAGCAAATTATGTAATTTTAAGATTTCAGGGCCGATCCTAGGGTGTCGGCCGCCCGTGTGCAAAGACCTAATGTGCCGCCCTTCAAGAGTAATTTGCATATTTGGACTAATCTTTGACGTCCATATAAATATTTCTTCACATTTCAAAATCAAGTTCTAATTTTAAAAAGAAAAAAAAAAAAACAGAAGGTTAAACTTATAAAAATGAAGAAAAATTTTCTAGTAAGAAACTTCTTAGGTACAATTTATATCTTTGAAGAAAGTAATAGATGCCAAAATTTACTAGTCGTAAAAACGCTTTTTATAGCCTGTCTTCGGTGACATCAGTGAAAGGATGGAGGAGGGAGATCAGGGGAGGGGGGATTGCTCCCAGAAAATTATCGAAATTGGCGTATGAAAAATAGTTTTAGTAATCTTTGGTTGTGTTTGGTTGCAAGGAGAAAAGAGTCGGGTATATTCAAGGTGCATGGAGAAATTTTCGAAATTGACGTTAAATATCGCTATTTTAGGAACTTTTCGAGACTTCAGGGGAAAAGTAATGTTGGAGTTCTCTCCTAAAAATCTTTCAAAATTGAAATCAAATGAAGCTATTTTTTGTGACCATAGCTTAGGAAAAATCGGCGCTCTTCCAGAAAATTTACCGAAACTGAAGTTTTAAACAAGCAGTTTTGGCTTATCTTTGTTGACGTTGCTAGAGGGAGGGAGATTCAATCATCTCCCATTGAAAGTTTTCGAAATTGAAGTTTAAAACGCAAATTTAGGCTGTCTTTGGTGACGGTAAGGGATCTGGCGGCTCTGATCCGGTAATTTCTTGGCACTATTGTTTCAAAAACCCATCTTTGGCTATATTTGAAAACGATAGGGAAAACGTGAAAAAATTCCGAACCGAAATTTTTTTCGGAACTAAAATTCATTTTAGGCAATTTTTGGGAAGGAAGGGCTTTGGGGCTCCTAAGCGGATATTTCTAAAAGCGCAATTTTATGCTATCTTTGGTGACGTTTACAAAAGTGGGAAGCTTCGGCGGATCTTTCGGATATTTTTCGATATTAATATTATATCTGAAAAACACAACTATAGACTTTTGTCCACCTCACTTCGACGATTGATGGGGATCGCCCTAGCGCCGTAAAAAGTTACATAAGCCAGGAAGTTCTCTTCTAGAGTTTTTTAGAAATTGAAGTCCCAAAATCGTATTTTAGGCATTGTTTGATTACGATGGGACAAAGAGCGAGCGGGGGTTCAGTGTGCCCTCACGAACTGTTTTTTGAAACCGAAGTCAATTTCAAACTGAGGGGGTGGGATTAGGGGTCTCTCTAAAGACGCTAATTGAGACTATCTTTGGTAGTAATGTTTGGGAATGGATTTCGGGGCCCTCCATCGCAAAAATTTCGAAAAGAAATAGGAAAAATGTCATTAAGCAATTTTTTGATGACATTAAGAAGGGCTCTCCTCTGAAAACACATCTTGGATTTTAAAACCAACATTTTCAGGCTATGTTTGATTAAGTTAAGTTCGAAGGGGTGAATCAGAGATTTAATTGGGTCCTTAAGATCGATGGTTCAATCAGCAAAATTTTCCGAAATTAAAGTCCTAAAAACGCCATTTTAAGCCTTTTTTAGTCTCGTCAAGAAGGTCATGGCATCCTTTTGGATCTTCATTTTGAAGCCACGTTTAAATTTACTACCCGGGGCAAGAGCCCTGATCTGAATCCGGGCAGTTCATTCGTGATTTTAATTCTACAAAAATGCTGTAAAGGGGGAAAAATACAAAATTTTAGTTCATTCATATATATTTGACTCTCAGGGGAGTCGCAATTTTTCACTGTCTCTCCACGCAGCCGCGATTGTTGAAAACAGAATTTGTTGTTTGAAATGCTTGCGAGAATATCTAATCAGTATAGCTTTTTTTAAATATAATATAAGAAATATGTCTTCATTGTTTAGGTCTATAAAAGCTTGGAGGGTAAACATTAGTGGCCCTGAGTGCTCCTTTTGGAAGGCACCCTTTCATGCTTCAGGAGAGGGCATTTCCCTCATCTCCCCTCCCCTGTATCCATGCCTGATTACCGGTTCTGTCATAAATTTTGCAACCAAATGAAGCATGTGCATATTAATGGACAATAAACCAGCACAATGTTCCCTAACAATCTATTTTTCTTAAACTATGCTATGCTGTTGGGAAATCGGCACTTACTTTGATAATTGAACATTTAAAATTTAGCACATTTATTTGACTTATTATAAGTTATCTTTTGAGAAATTCTTGAGGAATTTTGTTTGATTAAAATAACTTTTTGATGAGACCCGCGGCCGCCCCTTGCTTTGGCCGCCCTTGTGCGGTGCACACTCTGCACACCTGCTAGGATCGGCCCTGGCGCAAGTTTGGGCAAATGATCAAAGAGAAAAAGACTTCGAATCTCATTTAACTTGGACAGTTAAGATTATTCTAATTTCTAGATGGCATGGTTTGAACAGATTATGATGGAGAAAGGCAACTAATTTTCAAAGATAATTTATATCTGTTTTGAATCGACTTAACTTATAAAACGACTTCAGCAGCGGAACATAAAGATATATAACTATGAAAATTTTAAACTTTGTCGTTATGATTTGTCTTTTTTCATCGTTAATATTTCAAACTATGTCGTTCACATTCCGCCAAAAAAAAAAAAAGTCTTTTCAATAGTGTATGCTATAAGCTTGTTTTCATTCAATAATGAAAACACACATATAGCATTTTTTTTATAGCTGATTACACATATTACAGAACTTCTTTAGTGTTAGTTGTGCGTTTAACAGAAAACTATCTGAAAAAAAAAATGTAGCGCAAAACAAATTCTTACGAAACGCAATGTTTCGGGGGATTCTGGAATGAACAGAGGTAAACTAGCAATGAAAATTGTAGATGCGTGATTGAGGTTGTAATATATATATATATATATATATATATACTAAATTCTCATGACTACAATGTCTGGAATTCGTTAACTCTAAATTAATAGAGCAAGGGTTCCCAAAATGGGAGCCACGGCACTCTGGGGTCGCAGGGAGAGGTTGGGCGGGGGACGCGTGAAGTATCCATGCTACCAATATTACATAAGTAATAGGTATAGCCTAGAGTACCGCGGTGAAAGAAAATTCTAATATTCAATTGATGACACGAATCGAAAAAGGTTGGGAACCCCTGCAATAGAGCAAGCATATGTAAACGGGTGCTTCGAAATTTGACCTCCCATTAATGTGTGGAAAATTAAAAAAGACAAAGAAAGTGGGGAAGGGAGGTTACTTCTTATATTCCACTCAAAATTCGTCGAGGAATACATATCTACAACTTTCTCCGAACATTTTCATTGAAACGTTAGGAAATCTAAAACCGATGCATGTGCTTATTATTCCTCAGTCTTGGAATTCGACATATGGGTAAATTTCCAGAAAAGTTCTATATTGATCTGAAACTTATTCAGCTTTGCACAAGGGAGGCAGTTTGACATTTTTTAAAAGAAAGACAAGCTACGTATTTTCGTTAAACTACAGAAATTCATAAAACATATTCTTTATTTTAGGCATATCAAGGTTTAAATTTGAAAATTTGACAAAATGTCATGTTATTTTTTTCCTTAGTTTTCTTCAATTTTTATTCATGACTCAATTGATTAATTGGACGGTGTTATGCAAAAACGAGTTAAACCAAACATGCAAACAGAAAAAAGAGTCATTCGCATAGGTTGGTAGATAAACTGACATATTATTGGGTATTCCGTTTTAACCTGCAAGACCTTTATTTTCGCAACCGTTCGTTCTAGATGTATACTTCCAATTTCGAAAATGTTCAAAATCAGATGCAGAGTTAAGATACTGAAAGTGTGAAGCAAATATAAAATTGAGACAAAAAATACAAAATTTAACTTTTTATACGGGCCCTAGGCCCCCTAACTAATATTTAGAGAAATATTCTCCATTGAAAACTATTACTGACACAAAAACCTTGACATTTGTGCGGCCAAAGCTCAAGGAGATATTCCAGATCAAAGTTTTAAGGGAGCATACAGAAGATGAGATTGGAACTTATCGCCTTTCAGAAGAATAACAGGTTGTCAAAGAAAAATTAGGTAGTTATATTTTTAATTACTATTCAAAAATAAATGCAAATGTTATGCCGTCATACGCAAAAACACGATACAGAACCTCTAAGAATTTGAAAAACTACACTCTAGGCACATATATAATTTTAAACACTTGTTAACCACTATATTTTCCCTCAAAAGGTGTATTGAAGTCGAATGAAAAGTGGTGTAAGTCACAAAACACTGCATTTCATATCTCGGTGAATTTTGGTCGTACTAATTTCCAATTTTTTGTGTTGGAATTATTTTTCAATGGAGTATATTTCCCTAAATATAAGTTAGGGGACCTGGGGCCGGTATAAATAGTTAAATTTTGTATTTTTTGACTAATTTTTATTTTTACTTCAACCTTTCAATATCTTTATTCTGTATCTGATTTTAAACATTTTTGCAATCGGAAGTATGCATCTAGGACTAACGGTTGTGAAAACAAAGGTCTCGCAGGTTAAAACGGAACACCCTGTAGAATGCAAAAAAGGTTTAAGCCCAGATTCTGCATTACTATGCCATCCAATGAATATAATGCCAACCCACTACTATGAAACTGGGCATTGATGTTCAACTCTAAACTCAATTTACTCAAAAGTACTGCTTGATGGGTTGACCCATTTTTGCATAACTCTGTTCAATTAATAAATCATTGCTAACTACCATCCAAAATCAAAATAAGTATGCTAAAAATGCTAAAGTATTGAAAACTACTTATTACTTAATTTTAAGTATCTCATTTACTCATTTTTCTAAAGAGATTAAGCATATGGAATAAAGTATCCAAATAAAAAAAAAAAAATAATTTTCAAAAAAAGAAAAAAAGCATCTAAGTTATTATAAATAATGCACATAATAAATGTTAGGAATAATCATTTTATCGTCTGTCTATCATTACCAACCACATATTTATAACTTTTGCACTGGATAGTAATGACGTAGATGGTAATGATATTTTAACGCATTTCACTTGACAAGACTTTAAATATGACAACCTTCGTTAAAAAGTTACGTACTTTGAACAAAGGTTCGCTTAATATAAGCATAAAAATTGCACAATACTATTAAAAAAAGTAACTCATTATGAGAAAGGGTGGTAATGACAGCAGAAAATTTCTCTCTATTTATTTTGAAATTAAATGCAACTAATCGGGAAGTACAGAAATGTCTACATACAAAATTCTTATTTTATTAACGAAGCTATTATCACTACAAATTAAACTAACAGTTATTTGAGCTGCCAGTTGCACTAAGCTGTAATGAAAGCCTGTCTTGGATGGTAATGGAGCAAAATGCTGGGGACAAGTTTTAATTTTGCAAGAAACATATTAACATACGTAATCACGCAAAAAAGAAACTTGATTTAAAACTATAATGCTTCAAGCATTTTAAAATCTATTTTAAAAATACAATTTAGTTCTTTTGTTGTCTTGGCAAATCATTAAATGCAGAAATTGTGGCTAAGGACAGCGAATGGTAATGACTTTTCACTAATAATACTATTAAGCCTCTACATAAATAAGTATTATTTAGCACTGTTATGTTGTTCTTTAGAAGGTGACAAACAAATAAAATAACAAAAGAAATGGAAAACGCTTTTCTAAGGTTGCAATGAGCCTGGGAGAAGAAATCGCACTTTTCTAGATACTGGCTCTTATATGCCAGTTAAACCACCATAAAATGTTCTACGATTATATTTTTGAATTACAATTTTTGAATTAATGTTTTCCCTTTTCAAATTAAATCTCCTCGGTTAAAAGTGGGCCTTATAAATTGATATATATTTAACTTTTCTGAATTCCTATTCTACTTGATAAAAAGAGATGCTACCTCATCTTTAAATGCCCTTTTCGAGTGCAATTCAACTACAATCACAACTCAAAGTTCCCTCCTTCTATAAGGAACTAAATTCAATGTGAGTTACGTTTCTCCAAGCTATAAGCCATTAAGGGGGAGAACAAAACTTCTCAAACTAGCAACGATGGCAAATTTAAATTCCCGAGCATTTAAAAAGAAAGCCTTGGTCACTTCATGGAAAACAGCCTGCCTTTCTCACGGACTTCATCAAGCTAGTGTCACGCACGCTGTTCCAAAAGGGGCGGGGGGGGGGGGGTTGCTTCAATGTCCTCATGAATATTCTGACTTTCTATTCGGCTTCGAATGCTTAAAAGGCTGAGTATGAATTCTGCTTTTGGGGTCATGGTAATGCGAATAGCACTGGGGAAGATAATTCGAAGTGATTGTTAAGTAGGGCTTTATTTTTTTGATGGAAAGAGTGAGTTTTGGTGAAGTTTTATATGTAGTTTTGTAATACGAAAAATACATTGCAAAAAAATTAGATTGATGGAAGAATATATGCTCGTAAAATATATGTTATTTATATATTAAATGGTTGTAAAAAATATATGGAATTATAGTTTGTCTATTATCACCGCAGAAGATGGTTCGAAATGATTGTTAAGAGGACATACGACTATTAATCTCAAAAATTGTCAATTTTTGGAAAAAAAAAATATATTGTTTTCCAGTCTTGCCTGAATAATTTAAAACAAACCACTTTGAAAAGTTCTTGCAATTAAAGAAACTATGAAATAAAACGTGTCAGCTCATTAAAGTAATTTACCGCAAAAAATAATTTAAAAGCTGTTTTTCTCGAAATGTGCGTTTTTTTTTTTTTTTTTTTTTGATATTACGCGCATGATAGTTTAAAAGCTAAGAGATATTTTTACGCGAAATTTTTACTGAACGTGTAATAGACTTCAATTTGTGTACAGTTTCTTACCTGAGAAATTATGTAGGGTATGAAAATAATAAAATTTTTATCATTTTTTGGCATTTTAATTTAAATCACCAGTAAAAACAGATATTACACATAAATGTAAAAAAAAAAAAACCCTGGTTCAGTTTATTAAACTAACACTTTGAATTATTCAGATACCAAAAATATTCTATCATGACTAATATTCATAATATTTATTAAAATGAGAGAGAACGAGACTTGATTTTTCATCATTTAAAGTTTAATGCAGAATATTTTTCGCTATGGAATTTTCATTTTTCGGATTTATTCTTTAACTACATTGATATTCAGTTTGATAGGAAGATTATTAATCCAAACAAGCGTATTTACAATGAGTTCGTGCAGTGTAAAATATCTCATGAAATAGTAAATTGTATCAAAACTAATTGCTCGGATTATCGTGTTCGTTCTATGTCCAATACCTTGCTAACTTAGTAAATCTGCAAAAGGATATAGATTATTCTTTATGTTAAATCTGGATTTGAAAGAAGAAAAAAAAAAGCATCATAAGAAGCAGTGATGAGTCTTTTATAAGTTTACTTTGGTGTGAAGTGCTGTTCTAACACTTGGTGTAGGGATAATTTTGTTAAAAAAATTTTCGTTTCATTAAGACTTTCAGCTTAAGCTATGTAAGACGTCTCAGGTTTGATCATCAAGTTAGAGTGCAGCCTTTATTAAAATTACTACATCGTCTTTAAATTAATGGGCATAGCGTGGGCGGTTTGCAGGCAACAACTCAGATTGGCCAGTATCGCAATGTACAAAGCAGAATATATTAACTATTCAAACAAAATTTCTTATCCACAAGAAAAATATTTTTTTTTTTTTAAATAAATGTTGTTTAGACGAGAGTGTAAGCCAAATACTGCAAAACCAATAAGTTTTCACGGCAAAACTATATAGATAAGTTGCCGTGGAAAAAACAAGCAATTTATTTTCGATATTCCATAAAGATATAGAACATTATAGATTGTACTAGAACAGGTACAGAGCTTCTTGTCGAAATTGTTTGCTAATATTTTATAGCCCAACAATAATATCTTTGTTACGTTTTTAAGATATGTATTTCAATGTCGCGTTTTTAAAATGAGATATTAGTAAACGTTAATTTCTGTATGCGATTTAATTCTTTGCTCTCTTGTTTCGCGAGTGTTAAATTTTCTGAAGTGAAAAAGTAATTAATATGAAATAAAATATTTAACTCTGTGTAGGAATAATGAATTAAAAAGTAACTAAACGTTACTGAAAAGTAACTAACTTAACTAAAAACATTAAGATCATCCCAATTGCAGGACGTGTTGCTTGATTAAATAGAGCCCCTGTAGTAATGCTGATATAGTGCGTTTTTACTCACAACTCAGATGTCACAATTTTATGCGCTGACAAAGGGGTTTAATGTAACCCCAAAATATGTGTCAGCAATGTTATTTTTAACTGGAACTTTAAAGTTGACTCAACTTTGTTACCCCAAATCAGTCCGATTCTGGCAGAGCAGCGGACTCGGAGGGAAAATTCAACTCCGACCTCTTAGTATTTTAAAGCCTCCAACTCCGACTCCTTTATCCCAAAATCATTTCGACTCCGGCTCCACGACTGTGTTGCCCTGCTGTCAACATACAATCTGGGCTTGGTTCGATCTTGGGCACATTATCAAGGAGGATAGAGTATCAATGATTAGTGACGATATAATCAGTCACATTTTCCGAGAATAAATTATTTTAATTATTTTATTAGTGACCAGATAACACGTCGGGCATATAGACCACATGATATATGATTAGCTACGAGATATCTATTGAGTAATACATATTCAGTGAACAACTTATTTGGTTAGTGACCACGTAACACTTCGGACTTATGAATGATACATGATTAGTGACGAGATATCTAGTCGGTCATGCATCGGGAGAAGGCAGTATTTATCAGTGACGATCAGTGGTGTTCCCATAGGGAACACCACTGTTCTCCACATTCGCCGTATACTCTCAGATATGTTTTAGACATATAGCGTATACCCTCGAGCTTCAAAATTTTTTATATAATGACATATTAAGTATATGATCGCATACACATGTTGTGCGTAATGGATTACTGGGAGTATACCCTCAGAAAAACAGATGGGAACATCACTGGTGACGATATCTCATGGCCAATCATAAAAATTACCAATGACTTTCTTGATCAGTACAGATACATAAAGTAACCATACATTATTTCTTCTTATGTGATTAACTAGATGACTTCAGCGTACAAGATTAACTTGATACGTTAATCGTTGAAAGGTAAAGCACCATTAACGTTTCCCATGTCTTCAATTTTTTAAAAGCCACAAACCACGCAAACATTCTCAGAGAAATGGTTGAAAAACCTTATCAGTTTATACCCAAACCCTCAAAAAAGTATAGGCGCTTCTGCGTAGAGAAACTTAATGAATAATGTATAGGGCAACTGATTTGTTTACCATTAGCGCAAGGGCAATAACACGCTGCCCAAGTGATTCAACTGAATAACGATCTACTAGATTATGGTGTCTGCACGAAAACGAAAAACCGTTTTAACTGTTCTTGAACACAATGAGCTTTACACAAATCATCTCGAATATTTCGTTTAACTAATTTAACGATAGATAATATGTATATTTGAATATTTTGTTGGAAAGTATCAAATTATTTTCAGTTACTGATTTTGTGAAAATTGGATAGTTGATTATATTTGTAAAAGGAGAGGCATAAGTTTATGACACTGCTGTTTTAATTTGATGTAATTTTGCCGATACGTTTTAATAGAAGTATAATCTAAGAAAAAATACGCAAATAGAGCTATAAAATTGATTTGTATTCTGTAAGTATATTAGCGACTGCCGTTTTCGTCACCCCCCCCCCTCCTATTTTTTCCATTTATTTTAAAGAATTAAGGTGCATCATTTTCGATTCCACAATAACACTCGTCTTCATTTCACCTTTTTCGTTTTTGAATCAAGCGTATACACCTTTACTAATCTTTTATATTTTTTGTCGTCTTAATTTAATTGAAACTAACTTTTCAATCTTATTCTGTAAAATAAAATTGAACACGTGTAAACTTAGGGTTAAAATTAGCCAAAAAAAATTGATACATTTGTCCCGAACAAAATTGATTTGTGTATTTCGACTTAAATTGGCTCATATATCCAGAAAAACTGGCTTATATATCCCAAAGAATAGATAATCAGCTTATTCCGTATTTTAGAAACTTGGCCCTTTGTTTCGTCGCATTTTTGTTTGTTTCATCCATTGTTTAAACGAGGAATAAATTTAAAGCAGAAATGCAGTAACTCCAAACGTATGTGTTTTTTTATTGAAATTAATGCTCTTTTATGTTTTTAATGTCAATAAAAGGGGTGATACAACCCCTAAAGCACCCTAGTCAAGATGTTTAAAGTTTCTGACTGTGCACGAACTCCTAATATCTGTGGCGTCGAGTTTTCACTTACTTTTACACCCACGCAAGCGGACAATTTCAGGTGGATAGATAGAAAATAGATAAATATCGATGAATAAGATATAAATCGACACAGATAGATATAAATGTGTAAGCATAAAAAGAAAGAACAATGACAGATATATAGGTATACGAAACACACATATAGAAATTATACAGAGTGTTTCTTTTAAACTGCAAGACCTTTATTTTCGCAACCGTTAGTCCTAGATGTATACTTCCAATTGCAAAAATGTTCAAAATCAGATGCAGGGATAAGATATTGGAAGTTTGAAGCAAAACTAAAAATAAGTCAAAAAATACGAATTTTAACTTTGTATAGGGCCCTAGGTCCCCTAACTAATCTTTAGAGAAATTATCTCCATTGAAAACTATTACTAACAAAAAAAAACTTGACATTTGTGCGACCAAAACTCAAGGAGATATTCCAGTTTAACGTTTTAAGGAATTATACAGAAGATGAGATTGACACTTATCGCTCTTTCAGAAGAATGACAGGTCGTCAAAGAAAAACAAGGTATTTATATTTTTCACTGCTATTCATAAATAAATGCAAATGTTATGCCGTGATACGCAAAAACACGCTACAAAACCTCGAATAATTTGAAAATAACACTATGCACACATGTAATTTTAAACACTATATTCTCCCCCAAAAGGTGTTATTGATGGCAAGTGAAAAGTGGGTGTAAATCACAAAACACTGCGTTTTATATATCAGAGAATATTGGTCGCACTAATTTAAAACTTTTTGTGTTGGAACTGTTTTTCAATGGAGATCATTTCCCTAAATATAAGTTAGGGGACCTGGGGCCCGTATGAAAAGTTAAATTTTGTATTTTTTGACTCATTTTTATTTCCACTTCAAACTTTCAATATCTTAACCCCGCTTCTGATTTTGAACATTTTTGCAGTTGGAAGTATACATCTGGGATTAACGGTTGCGAAAACAAAGGTCCTGCATGTTAAAATGGAACACCCTGTATAAACTATATTCAGTGAAACCCCGATTTTACGTCCCCCGAATCCACGTTTTCCCGCATTTCACGTTTTTTTCCATCAGGTCCCGGGTGGAAAGTTTGCTATTTATGTGTTTTCTGCATTTTACATTTCCCTTGGGAAGTAAAAAAGAAGAAACAAATGTTCTAAAATGAGCAATATGTTTCCTTTTGTGCTTTATAAACCTAATTCAAGTCGTTGAAAATTAATTTATGAAAACAGAAATACTACTAATCTGGTCGAAGACGAGAGCTTACTAATAGTAGCACTATTTTCCTTCTCATAAAAACAAGTAAAGAAACTTGCAAAGCATTTCAATTCTGGAAGATACTGCATTTACTTTGAACTCAATAACTAAAAAACAACCCATTTTTATGGGCTATTTTCAACCTAAACGTCCGAATTCGCAACTAAATGAGTTAAAAAGATCTAAAATCATATGTATAATAATCTTCTTTTGTAATTTATTGATCATAGGAGTGGGTCCAGTGAGACTGGGAAAACAGTGAGACAACAGCAATATATATTCTGTTTGGATAATTCCAGCCTAGTAAAACTTTTAAAAAGTCAAGTCGACATACTGTGAACAATATTGTAGAAAAAAAAGCTGCTTTCAAATATCATGAAAGAAAAATAACTATGCCATTATAACTTGAACCGATCGAAGTAAAATATTTCCACTGTTGCGTTCCGTTTCTAAACTGTTAGATAAACTTTACAGACAGGTGCTACTAATCTTATATTAGCCTATTGACTAACGTTCGTTTTAGCAGTATAATCATGTTATTAATTCTCCTTGTCTGAGAATGACGGCTATTGAGTTTATATTTCGGAATGAGGGAACAATGGGACAGGAACAGTGAGACGCCATCAAAACGTTGCTTACTGTTCCCATGACGCTTTTATATTAAAAGTGAAGAAATTATACAATGAGTAAAAATTACTTACAACTAGCCTGCTGTTGCAAATAATAATGCAATAACTTACAAAGCAAAGCACCAACAAATAAAGGATGCTTGAATGAAATGACTTTTATAGCTATGTAATATCAGATAAATATTTCCTTCATTACTTATTCTATTTAAATTATTTTTTTATTGTTTAATTACAATATGTTAAATAATATTTGTGTTTCAAAATTTCAACATGCCTGGAAAAAAAAAGAAGTCAGATGAAGCATTTTGGAGATTTTCTGAAACAGACAGGAAAGAAGCTGTTGAACTAGTAATACTCAAAGGCTAGAGTAAAAGCATGCCATCCTTATCAAATGCTACATCACAAGATGAAACTTTAAGCATAATTACTAATCCAGAATCCTCTAAATCATTCTATCTCACTCTCAAAACAAATACGCAATAAATTTTCATACTGCGTCTCAAGACGACATGAAATTTACCTTTCAAAAGACAATAGCTCATACCAAAACCAAAACAATCATTCATCTGTTTCCATTTAAATTTAGATTCTTTCAAAGTTCGATAATTCAAAACATATGTGTCCCCCAGTAAGTGGGAATAGCGAGACAAAATTGCATTTCGTTTATATTTTTTTCTCGTTTGTATGAATTCGTAGATTTTTCTAGATCCCCTTTTATAAGGCCTATTACAGTGACAAATATTGTAACAGTTGAAAAAAAAAAAGATTTCTGCGGCTTTTAATAATAAAACATGCAATTGAATGTACTTGTCTCACTCTTATTCCACTTTTCCCCTACCTTCTAAAATAATCATCTTTACTAACTTTAGTTTTTTTCTCTATTTGATTTCTGCTTTCTATGCATTACCCGTATTTAAAGTTTTCCCGTACTTTACGTTTTTTAAACAAAATAACTTAAGAAACGTAAAATCGGGGTTTCACTGTATTTAAAGAAGTATATTGCTTGGCACTATACTCTTAAACATCTTTTCAAATCTTTTCAAATGTTTCTTCATGAGAGGGGTTATAAGCCCTATATTCCCCTTTGCTATGCCACTGCCTAACATTCAATCTTATATAGCTAAAAAATTTCATGACTTTTATGACTGAGGATAAACTGGCTTAACATTTATAACCGTAATATGTTTTTATTAAATTGATATTCATATATTTTCTTTCAAAGGTTAAAAGCTTTATTTTCCACTCAAAAAGTGATCCGCCGAAACCAATTAGACAACGCTGACCTCTTTTTGTGTTATTGTACCCCTGAAAAAAACGCCAAGGAAGTTTTTTGTTTCCTGGCTGTGGGGAATCTTTCCCCTTACTCAATGGAGTCGGCTACTACAAAGCGAAGACGCACCACTGAATGGTCACTGGTACCACCTGGTAAGGATCGCACACTTCTCCAAAATATAACAAAAAAATATTCCCTCGCAATTGTCTAAACTGTCTTAAGAGCAATATAGATGAGGAGCTAGCGTGTTTAAAAGTTCTCGATTCATGAGATCTATTTATTTATTTTTTATTGATAGCCAGTATTTTCTCGGCAACCGGTATATTAGAGGAAAAAGGAAGAGCATTTTCTTTCTGGGTTTTGTATTAAAACTTCATGAGAGATAGCTATGTCTTCAACTTTGGGCATTTCTAGCTTTGGTAAAATGCGCACCTGGAGGAATCTTAAAAGTTTATGTCCAAGTTTTCCGGAGTCTTTAAGGTACTTTCCAGTAATATCGCGGAACAATTTTTTACGGGAGCTCACGGAAAAAGAAACAATCCTTTTGTTTGCTTTTAGATTCCATTCTTTTTAGCAAAATATATCTGGGGTTTTATGGGTCTCCCAATGAAATGTCTTCTACCAAATGGTCAATTTAACATTTTTATTTACTTGGTTTGATGGAAAAGTTTTACAGACAGAATAATAAATAGTTTAAATCAGTAGTTCCTCAACAGTTGTAGGGGGGGGGGGCATTCGGATGCATGCTGCAAAAGTTCAAAATTCCATTTGCAAAACATAAATTTATAGTTTTAAGAGGCCAGATTTTGACATGAATTATTTTATAAGCTACTATTTTACACGCATACATTAGGATACGGTCTTAGTTCCAGTTAAGAAGATATAGAATGTTGTAACATTTGTTTTTCCCTACGATGGCAGCGTACAATGTGTGTGTGTTAAAGAATTACTTCACATTTATATTAAATTAACGATGCAAAAATTAAAAAAAAAGTGTTATTAATAGAAATTGTTAGTAGGTTGTTCAACTTCTTTTAGGTTTAGTTTTGTTTTTTGTACTGTTCTAGTAATTGTAGGATTAGGGTGAGCCCTGAAAAAAATCTCGAGAATTCGACTTAAGTTGAACCACTTTTTCGAAATACGTTTGTGCTTCAGCTGCATTCCGTGAATTTTCTAAGTAAATAAATAAATAAATAAATAAAATAGCCTTAATGGAGATCGAAAAGAAAATTTTCTCTTCGATTTTTAAGTACTTTATGTGTTACAAATATTCCTTATGTATGCAATCTGGTTTTCTCGCATGTAGCTCTGCCTTAGCCCTGGCTTAGGGGGCGGTAACTTACTGCTAAATCCCGTATGTTTTCGAATTCCACAGAGTTTATTTCAAAGACCACGATCAAAACTTGATAAATATATTAGACGTAATAAAAACTTAACATGAAAAGTCACATGTTATACTGTTAAATAGTTCTATGTCTCCGTTAAGGTGCGTATTTATTTTCGTGTATATATTTAAATATACAGTTAAAATATAAATTTAAGTTTAGATTCACATGAGCGCGCACTGTATGAAAAATTAATAACGGTTTTATGGCAATCAGATCAAAACGACACAGAATGAATTTATTTACTATCTAATTTTAAACGCTGTAATACGGATTTCTGAATCATGGCTTAGCTTTTGTTTGTTTGAACCCGAAATAAAATGCAACTTCAAATTTTCGTATTAAACTATCGTATTTATTTTTCTTTTTTAATTTTAAATTGAACAACATTATCTTAGAAAAGCAGCAAAACATTTTCCGGCCGAATGTTCAGAAAATAAAATCTAGAAATCTCACAGTTAAAAAGTATTCTTAAAATAATTTCTGGTGTGAAAAAATAGTAAAAATAATAAAAGAACTAGTGATGGTTAGATAGAAATAAAGGTACTGTTATGCCCGCTTTGATGTTTTTAAATTTTAAACTCTGAGACATTAAACTCGCTGGTAAGCATATGTAATTGAATGAAGCCTGTCGGGACTTATTCATTGCACAGCCTTTAAATTGGCATTTAAGACCTTACTGCAGAGCTAGCTCATATGAATAAATCGGAAGATTTGATCCCAATTTATAGTCCAACTTAAACTATGAACATGAAATCGCTTTGCAGAAATATTGTTTGACCATGAAGTAAAATAAAAAAATACCTAAAATACAACAATCCAGGCTATTTTCTTTTGTTTTTTAAAAATAGATGCTTGAGTAAATATGAATTTGTTTCAATCTACATACTATTTAGAAATTTCATTGTAACGCACCATATATGTTTGTTTATGAGGAAAATATTACTATATATTTTGAATTTAATAAGATCCCGTCAAACTCTATTAACCTGTAAATTTAAGAGATTTAAAAATAAATCCTTAAGTGTCCCTAGTATGAATAGACTATTGATTCTAACTTTGAAATAAAATTCAAGACTTCATTAGCCAATATCCCCAGAAATTGAATGGGTCGCCCATTCCCTTTCAAAAATTGACTAAGAAAAATTCTTGCGTTTGAAAATGTACTGCGTATGGGGGACTGCTTGCGTATGTAAAAAAAAAACTGAAATGCTATCACAAAAGGCTAAATATTTTCCCCCTCTGCTTCACTTATTAGGTGGTAGTATACATCTTAATCAATTGCTATCATTTATTTGAATATTATATGTCTGGGAAAAATTGGTTTAACTACGTTAAAGTACCATAAAGCTAACACCTAAAAAAGCTCAAAAGTTGACGTCTTTAAACAAATATTTAAAACATTGACAATTTTCTAAAATAATTTAGAATGAGTTTCTCTCTTCCTTTTAGAAGGAAAAACGCAATCGAAATTATTTTACAAAATTGGTATGACTTTAAATATTTGTTTTATAAGAAAGAAAAGATTATTATAGATTACTATTAAAAAATGGTGGTATACTTTAAATATTTGTTTGATAAGAAAGAAAAAATAATTCTAGATTATTTTAGAAAATTGGTGATGCTTTAAACATTTGTTTTACTGAAAGAAGTCAACTTAAGGAACTGTTTTTTGGTTTTCAGCTTAGGCATACTTTACCTAAAAAATCTGCACGAACACGTTTCATCTAATTTTCCTAAAATGGAAAACAAGAAAAAGGACCTAACTTAAGTCATTTACGTCGTGCTTAGAATGGTACTTTTAATGTTTGTAATTCCCATTTCCGTTTTCACACATCGTAAAATGAAAGCAAAAGAAAAAAAAAAAAAATCAGGGGAGGAATAAAAAAAAAAAACGAGATCCCGATCTCTACTCTTATAACCGCAAAACGGCAACCATGGGAAAATGTAATCACAAATTATTTATCCCAGGTGTAAAGCTGGATCCCGAAACCGGTTTGAGAGAGAGAGGGATACATTATATAAATGCTTGTCGTGTATATTTATACACAGCTATATTCGCAGTGACACATCTGCTCCATGCGCTTTCACCCTGTCATTTAGGGGCACGATTTCGTTATTTAGGGGATTCTACGCCGGGTGGGTTGCAGGTTTTGATCGGGGTGATATGAGGTACGCCTGCCAAAATGATTGATGAATTCTTATTGAAGATCGAAGAAAGGAAGCAGAAAATTTATGTCATAATAAAACTTGGTTCATTAATGTGATGTTGCTTCAGTGTTTCTTACGAAGGGTTTGAAATGAATGCGTGGGGTTTAAAAATGCAAAGATTTCTTTTTTTTTTCTTAAATTTCCCACTTGGATCGTTTTTCCGATAAATTTGTTGTATTTTTTTTTTCATACTTTTATCTTTATTTAAGATTCCGCCCCTCTCCCCGAAGAAATTTATGCTTGCAATTTTTTTCTTGTTTTTGAAACTTTGTGGGATTTTTTTTTTTATTACTTATTTTTATTTATTTATTTATTTATTTTTAATGTTTTACGATGTGTGGCTTTTTAAAAAAATATGTATAATAAAGTTTATTTTGTTGTTTCTTTTTTCTTTATCGAAAAAAAATTTCTGAAAACGGACACAAACAGAAGTAAAGACTTGACGTCGTTGTAGAAATTTTTAATGAGCAATAAAGGGGTAATTGTAATTAGGAAACAAGTGCACGCATTTTTACCTGTAGTTTGCGCAATTAGTATATAAATTTTACTAATTATTTCCGAAAAAAAGTAAACTTGGCTCTTTAAGATTTTTGGTCTAAAGGATTACTTGCTGATTTAGAACACAGTTGCCTTCAAGAATATATCATTTATTATGATTTGCAGTATTGTAGTTCTAAGTATGCAAGTTCATTTCAGAATAAAGAGAACGAAACAAAACTTCTACTACTATTACACCAATCACATCATACCCCCCCCCCCCCATATATTTTTAACTATTCTTTCATTTAACAGCTCCCCGCCCCCTCCCACTCTCATAGAAATCTCTTTTTCTTTTAGATGTATAGATGCAGCGTCAAAACACGCGTGACATTACTCAAAATTTAAACGGTCACAGAATTTTGTTTGGGCTAGACATGGCACAAGCCGAAAAAAAAAGACCTGTGACTCACTTCCCCCAATTAACTCTAATTTGAATTCTGAAACTTTGAATTCAAATTATGTTTTTCGCAATCACGAATTGCGACAAGACCCTACTCATTAGAGTTATTGTTTCTAGAAATGGCTCCCCCCCCAAGCATGTCTCTCCTCCTAGGTGTTTACGTTTGTATAGTTGTGTGTATGTAGGCTTACGTGTGTGCACGTAGGCGACATGGACGCCACCGTCCAGCAGAAGTGGATTTCGGGGGACAGTGCTCAGGACCAGAGGAGCAGCGCCGCCGCCGGTGGTGCTGCAGAGGCCCCTGGTCCAAGCTGAAAAAGGAACCACAACATCAAAGACTGTCAAGTGAGAACAATAAGCAATCGTGATTGCTCAAAAAACAATATTTCCGATTTTCTCCCGCATACAAGTTATCCAAATGGATTAAAACGCTTTCGCTCTTTTTAGAGCAAAAACCAATAATTTTCTAAAACGTCTATAATTAGCTTTGATATATACCTTCATTGATATTAATAGTCTTTTATTTATTCACAAAGCTGAGAGTTACCAATATAATATATTCATTTTAAAAATGTTAGTTTACGCTACATTTGTTTCAATGAGAATTGAATTGTTCAAAATGTACGGTGTTAGCATTCATTGTTTCTCGCCTTGAAACATTTTCAGTGAGATCAAAATTGTTTACGAAAGACAAACTGAATTTTGGAAATGCAATTCTTTTATGTATTGAATCTATATGAGAGTTTTTCTAACAAAATAGTAATACGAAACAACAATAGCATAACTTTATGAATGGCCAAGCTTAGAGTAGGTTGATAGCGCAGAAGAAATAAGCAATAAAACTGGTTAAACTACAGCCTGTACAAAATTAAATTGAAACAAAAATACAAAACCTTTTTATTATTTTTAAAGCAAAGTAAGAGAAACTGAACTAAAACAAAGTTTAATAAAATTAGTACGAAAAATTTCTAAACACAGTTGAGCCAAATTTCACGTACCTGAACCATACAGCACAATATGAAACTTAGTAATAAAGAACATTATAGTAAAATACTTTCCAATAATACTTTCCGATTTTTTTTTTTTTTTTTTTTTTTTGTCAATGGTATTAAAAACTCATAACACTGGCGAAAAATTGTTAATTAAGAAATAACTCTTTTTGTTTCTTCTTGAGAACAGCAGGCGCCATGAGGAAAAGGTAAAAAACAAATTCATTTTCATTTGAAACGAAATGAATTGTCTTTTTTTAAGTTAATTACTTGAGACGAAGTTGATTGAGATGTTCCATCTTTTAATTAAAACACTGCAAAATCTTCAGTAATGACTTTCTTCTTTCCCAAAGTGAACATTAGTCTTTTGTTCCGTAGTCAAACATTTGTTTTTGCTTCATTAAAAATGAGAAACAAAGTTATTGATAAAGTTTTAAGACCGGTTAATTAAGATAGATGTTCATGAAAAAATGATTTTTGACAAATTGTTTCAAAGGAAAGGGAGTTTTATGTGATAAAAAATCTCCTGAATGAAAATGTAATTAAAGATGTGTGTATATGAATGTAAAATAATAGTAAAATTTTTATTACGCTCAACCTCTTCTAAAATAAATTTACATGTATGAAGAATAAAGTTTCCGACATCTTTCTCAGAAAACGATTTTACTGTGGCGCCAAGTAACTAATAAACAAGTATAATGTTATGTTTGTAGATTATCTCTCTATAAATAAAACAAATAAAACATAAACTCCAAATGTGTCAGTCCGGGATAAATTCTTAAACTACCGGACCAATTTCGTTAAAATTTTCAGTTTTTGTTGTTTAGTGCTGAGAAGGTTTATGGATCGTTTCGAAAAAAAAAAAAAAAAACGAAGAATAGTTCTTTTTTTTTTTAATTCGAAAATTAATTTTAAGACACAAATCGTATCGTCTTGATTTTCGCTCCTTGCAAAGTACGGGAAAAATCCCCATAGAGTATTTTCTACCAACATTCTAAAGAAGTGGAGGGGATTAATTAACGAGGGGATTATAAGCATTTTATGAAAGAGAAAATCAATTTTAAATTCGACATTTGAATCGCTGCCCTTTAAGCCAAGTGTGGAACAGCATTTTCCAGAAGCTTTCTGTCGGGAAACGCATAGAAGTTACCATTGTCAATTCGTCTTTGAAAAAACTTTTAAAACCTTATTACATATATTAAATAAAAAGAAAAAAAACGAGCTGTTCGTTCTCTAGTATGTCTTCTCTTGGACTGCAAAAGTTAATTATGTAACAGCAAAACATTAATTTGCAAAATTTTATGTTTAACTTTTCTTTAAATTTTATGGGCAGCAAATCAGTTCCAATATTCAATTTAACAACATGTATTCTATTCAATATCGATATTTCAGTTTTTTTTTATGGAATGTTGAATAATTCGCTCTTCAATTTGTGTAATGACATTGCCCTAAACATGCGATATTTGGATGCGTTCAATTCCGGAGAAGTTAAATTTTTTAACTGTACTTTTCTAGCTCCATGAATATAATCACTTCGAATTTCATTAGTGTACAAGCCATTTATCAAATGAGTGGTGATCTGTTGAGCATTGTTTATAAGTCTATGATTAATTTTGTAGCTTATTGAATAAATGTACAGTAAAAAAGTGTGATGTGTTAACCTCAAAAACCTCAAACACATCACATGGTTGAAAATACAGAAAATTTTAAGGTACATCTGTTTCAGTAAAATGAAAACTTACTGAGAATGGAAATAATTTTGTAGCAAATTATACCGGAAATATCAAAAATCGCAGCCCCAATTTAGTACTATTTTTAAGTCTTTTTTACCGTAAAATTTTTCTGTGAAAAATGATTTCACAGTAAAACCTACCGGCAAGATGGATAGCAGTGCTTTTACCTGTACATTTTCAGAAATCTTTTAACGGTGCATTTTTTCTGATTTTTGAAATTTTTTTGCGAAAACGACTTTTGAGGGAATAAAACTATTTCTATAAAACGTACAAAAGATGAGCATAATGTGCATAAAGATCGAGGGGCGAATACAGATTACCATTTAAGGGGGGTGTCATGCTGAAGAATGAGCCCCCCCCCTCAACCCCCCTCTCCTCTGCTGCAAACGAGCCTACAAATTTGGGTGCGAAATTTTTCTGAAACTGCTTAGGTGTCAAATGAAAAAAGTAATATTTCAAATGTTCACTTTAAAATTTTTTTAATGAATCAAAAAGATTGCTGCAATTGTTAACATTTTATTCATAAATTGCTTGAACCCAATGTGGATGCATAACAGTCTTGATGGTTTAGGGGGTGGCATGACCCCCCATGACCCTCTCCCCCCTTAAAGAGCACCAGAAAAATCTATTGCAAGCATTGAGTTTATATAGAATATTTCTTATCAAATCAAGACGGCTGTCCTATCAAAAAAAAAAAAACAATGGTCATCAAAGTAACTGCTCTATATAACTCGATTTTACTGTTCCACCACTTTCAATCACTTCCTCTTACGGAAGTCCATCATTTTCCGAAATCTATCAACTTCCCAGAAGAATCCGAAAAATGCAGGACATTCCAATCACGACCCATTGTTTACTCATTTATCACTTTTCTCCTCTGGAGAATGTGTGCGTGTGTGTGTTTTAACTCAAGCAGTTCCACCCCAAAAGGAAAAAGGGATCCGAGGTTATTTCGTGATGAGAAAGAGCAAAATGTATCAAACAGTGTTTCGGACGTGACTTGGATGCTTAAATGTCTGGGTCACGAGCAAGACACATTAGCACGTATTACGATGCTTAACACTGCCACCACGCCGGCAGACACGCGTATGCGGTCACCGTTCCTTACTGGTTATGTCAAACATGTAATGCGTACGGATAAATTTAATTAATTCTCGCAAAAATTGACTTTTTTTTATTTTGCTTCAAGATTTGTTTAAAATGGAAAAAGGTAAACTGCAGTGGCCGCCGCTTATTTGAATAGCGTTTCTTCTAAACAGTTTTGACTCCATAAAGCGGCTAATTCAACAAAGCTGGATTTTGTTCTGTTTTTGATGATTTGATTCATTAAAGTGGTTGATTCAATTAACCACTGATTCAATAAACCGGCGTCCACTGTCACAGGAATATAAAATTAACTATATACAGAACGTCAAACATCCGAGTGACAAAAATCCGAAACATCGAAAATCCGAACGTTCTCCCTTGAACTTAATAAATTTTCCTTTGTGTTTGAAAGACAATGAGCGTTAAGTTTCGTTAAATAATGTAATTTCATATTTTAGAGTTACGCACGTTTTGCATGTATTGTATGATATGTACTTACATGTTGTTTAACAACTTTATTTCATAAATGACAGACTATTTTTCTAAACGGTAGGTTATTTTCGAAAATCCAAAAAAAAACTGAAAATCTGAACTACCTCTTGTCCTGATCAGTTCGGATTTTTACCGTTCTATAACAGTGGTGTAGTTGGGGAATGGGGGGGGAGTTCGTCTTTCCCCAAAATGTTTGATTTATTATTGTAAACACAGCGCAAATTTAATGTGAACCGACTTCAAAGCACCTTTAAGAAAAAATAAATGTGCTTTTCAAATTAAAAATGGCATAATCTTTTGAACTGGTCTTTTTTGTGGAGCATGTAGCTTTTGTCTCCAGGAATAATGTGGATTGCTACTAAACAAAAAATGCAGTGAAACGAAACTAACAACTTAATCAAAAGCTTTAACAGCATTATCAAACAAATATTTTAGAAAACAAAGTGTTAAGTTATTTTATTTATCAACACTACTGAAACACAAACTAGCAGTCTTCCAGAAGAGCACTATAATATGGTACCCACTACTCAGCGAGATATTTACTGGGAATTATGGTAAAGATATCGAATAATACAGATACATAATTATGCATACCAAAAGGTGTATTGCATAGTGGAAAAAGTTAAGCATTTGAAACTTCGCAATCGTATTCTATGCAAAATGAACTTCCGTTCATACAAAAAAGTGGGTCTTCATCGAAATTTTTTGCAATTAGACATCATAATAAGCTCGTATTTTGCTCTACCCCAGTGCTCCTCTACAGCTATTAGAAAAGACCCCTTACTATTTGAGTGTATGCAACCAAAAATAATTTATTACCAGTGAGTACGCACTTGTTCCTCCCTTTTGCAAAAGACAAATACCTCCGAATTGCTATTTGAGTCAAATTTGCCAAGTAAATTGAGGAAGGGTCTTTAAATCGCATTAGAACTATTACACTTTTTCATTGATTTGTTTGTGCATTTGTTCTTTCGCGTATAACCTTGTATACTCAATAAATACAAAACGTGCATCACGCAAGCGGGAAATCTTTTTGAAAAAAACAGAACGATTATTCTGAAACTGGTCTCCAAAAGAAACTTCAAACTCCTAAGAGAATGGCTTCTCTTAGGTTTCTACTGATGCATATCGCCAGTCAATTTAGCTCAATTATATTTGCAATTATAATCAGCCAATTTAAAACATTTAGAAGCTAAGCCTTCCTTAGTATGACGTAATTAATAGAAGAATGTCGTGACTTAGTTGGTAAGTTGGGGTTGAATTTAAGGAGCAAAATTAAATCGAGATGTGTTTGAAAATCACTACTTACGTTTTTCTTATCCTTACTAGTTACTTTTTCGTTTTAAAATCCCTTTCTCAAGCCCAAATCATTTATTTAAAAACAAATCGAATCTTTCCCGTTTGAATGAAGTCTGAACTTTTCTTATAAATAATGATCTGAATTATTAAATAATAATGATTATAACATTTCACTTAAGAGTAAATTTTGAGAATTATTTGAATTTTAGGAAACAGCCTTAAAATGACTGAAATAATTTACTTAAAGCTATATGTAAAATTCTGAAGGAATTATAAAAACATATTTTTATTTAAGAAAAAGAGCTGAACGTAGTAAACAATCAAATTTCGGAGTTATGTAAAAAAATGTATTAGAGTAGCAAAATGAAATGTAGTTCGTTTCATTGATTTCACGACGGATGTTTCATCCAACGCCTGAAATATATTTAGAGATTATTTACAGTCGTCTGACGTGATAAAAAAATGAAAGTATTACGTAAGTTCACTTTCAATCAATCATTCTTTTTGCAAGTAAAAGCTCTTCATTTCAGCATGTAGTGAAAGTCAGATAAAGTTGACGATTTATTGCTTTCTATCAATTTTTAATAAAGCAAATTTTTCATAAGAGCATTTGATTCATTGAGCATTGAAAATTCAACACAAGTATAACTGCTTAGTATTTTCTTTTATGAGAGTTTCCTTACAAATTTTCCTACATATCGAGTTTGTCATTGCAAATAAAACTATTGCAAGTGATTTTTTTTTAAACAGTGAAGACATTTTAGGAGATTAAATTGAAATTTTGTGGAATTTTCTTTCCTGAACCCCTGAACGGAATTATTTATTTCAAAGTATTTTTGATGAAACACGTTTGCTTTTTAATTTATTCCATATGCCAAACTTTGCGTAGTTACGAAGGATAAACATGATATAAAAAAAAAAAAAAACATAATAAAGCGCTAATTGCAATGAAGACTATGCGTTCATGCTTAGGAGTTAGTTATATGGAAGGGACGAGCAAATCCATATGCGCTTTGTTTCTTGCAGCTTTGACACGTGTATCAGTAATGCGATTGGCTGTGTTTAATATTTGACTCCATTTATGAGAATTCACAACTTCGAATTTCGCTGAACAATAATGGGAATATTTTTTAACTTAATCTTTTGTCGACTCCAGCCAATATAGTGTTTACACTAAAATATTCCAGATGTAATCACTTAATTAGTATCGAGTTTAAATGAATCTTTTTGAGCGTTCAAAAAGCCCACAAAAATATAGAAGTTTCATGCAATACCCTTGAAATGCTAAATCTTTAAGTTTTCATAATAACCGTGAAAATACATAATATAGACTCATATCAATTTTCTGCTTTACTAGCCGCTATGTTTCCTTGTGTGTTTTCTGATTCCCCCTAACAGTCCTGCCACCCTGTGTTTTCTCCTAACTTCCAAGGAAGGCAATTTGCCCGAAGTGTGATCCAAAATTACTGCAATTAGGCTTTACCTTACCCTCAGAAACCGGCTCACCAGAAGCTAAATCCCCTTTTTTTAAGACAGGAAGTCTGAGGCCATGCCTGGGTCCAACTAAGGTGTTAACCTTTTTTTTTTTTTTTTTTGGTCTCCCACAAACTTGGTAGTTACTTTGTTCAATTACAGATTATAAATTTTCTCTGCTCTCCAAGCTAATTTGAGGTTTGCGATTCATTCCCTAACCACGAGGCCAGAGGTTAAACTGTTGGGTGAGGAAGTTCATGGGCTTATTCTTCCCCAATCTAACCTGTAATCAGTTCATCTACTTGAGTAAAATAAATATTTTATTTAAAATAAAGCCTGCTAGGGCATACGGAAGCATTAGGTTTTTTTTTTTTTTTGGTAATTTGTGATGAAGACATTCACACTAACTTACGCTTAATATAATGACGCAACAGCCCCAAAAACGTAAAATACATTAATCCAGTAAAAGCATGATATTAAACACTAATGCTAAACATAATTCAATGAAAACTTTGTAGAATTGCTCCAGAAAAATAACGCTTTGATTTTTTCATTTTCTCTTTTGCTGTTTTTCAACTTCGTAACTGAGAATTTGACTTGGGAAAAACAAGGTGGAATGTTTAGTTTGGACTTCGGTCGGTTTCAAGGAAAATTTCGTAATTTATTACGGAGGGAATAAAAATTTTGATGTCGTACATAGTCATTTTACGGAAAATCAGTCATTTTGCCCTGCATAAGACAGCTCTATATTTTATTTCAAAAAGTGAAACAAACAAAAGGTTTTGACTAAATACACATGTAAATGCGAATTTTTTACGCATTTTTTTTAAAATTAAACTTTCAAATATCACTTTTGAAGTACGAGATGTCACGTACAGTACAAAATGTCTGGTCTTCTGCAGATTGGCTTGCTATTTGTTTCTTTCTGAAACTCACACTAAAAAATAATTTGTAGTAAAGCAAAGTATATGTTTAAAAAATTAACTATTATCGTTTCGGAGAATATTTTGCTAGAATTGAGAAGTCCACAACTGATGCCAAAAAGTGTGTCCTACGCGTAATAAGAAACTATATTTAGAAAAGAATAATTCAAAAAGATATTGGATACAAATTTTGCTTAACAAAACACGCATGCAAAGTATTTTCTTTCACCAGGTCAACATTTTTTTACTTTTTGGACCTAAATGGTTTGTATACACAGTGAAATTCCTTTTTTTACGTTTCTCAAGAGACTGAGTTAAAAAACGTATAATACGGGAAAACGTAAAAAACGGGAAAACCATAGCTGCAAAATTGATGATGGGACCCAATGAAAAAATGTTTAATGCTGGGAAAACGTAGATTTGAGGGACGTAAAATCGAGTTTACACTTATTTCAAAATGTAAGGAAACATTTAAACCAATTGTGTCACACGTAACGGTGGAATCATCCTACATTGAACGTGATATTGACGTAAATAGTGAAGTTATTACAGAAATAATTACTTATCCAATTGAATATATGGTCCAGTATATGGTGAGATTTTTCTTTTCTTCCAGCGAAAGATCTTGCAAAAATAACAGAGCTTGCATTTTTTTCAGTCTATACGATTATACAAATCATTTGATGTAAATTGTGTTATTCAATAGAAAAATAATTTTTATATCAATTTTAAGGCTCTGATGTGTTTGAGGGAGAAGTTTGGCGAGATTTAAAAAAATCTTCTTACATAGAATGAAATCATCAAAATTTAATTTTCTGTTACTGTCGAGATTTGGCATTTGTCGTATATTACGGGAACATGAATCTGAGATCATGTTCTTCAAACACAGCTTATCGTCACACTTTGCGGCACATAAGAAATGTGTGCCCCAAATTGTGGAAATAACTTTTTCCAGGCATATTCGTAGTATTATTAGACTTTCGACAGTATATATTTTATGAACAAAGGACCACGATTTCGGAGGAGGGAGTTAGGAAATAATTCGTGTAAGTGTTAATGACAGGCAACTGATGTTCTATCATCAAAGAACAGATCTTTAAAACAGATTTCATTCTTTTCACGAGTCATTAGTTTCCCTTCTCGGCAAGATATTTGAAGATTTTTGCGCCGAAAATCACATCCTTACTAGCAATGACCAGGCACTTAATTACCCAGGCGAATTTCTCGACCAACTTGGGAAAACTTACTCTCGCCAGTTTAATGATACCTCTTCCAACTTCCGACAAAGCTCGTTACGAAACACAAAGACCAAATTACAAAACCGTTACAACCAAAGCCCCCGTCGAGCAAAACATATGATGTAGACCCAAAACAGAAGATTCTAATAGATCATTATAGGAACCAATGACTGTCTTCCTGTCGATTGCAGATTCTGCTGGATTATCACATTTCCAATCTCAAGGCTGTGCTGCTTTCGTGTCACCAATTTTTTTTTCTTCCCTAGCGATCGCGTGCTTGTAATAGGAAGTTGGGATGAGAGGACACACAGCATCTGCAGCAAAAGGCGACATTAATCAACCGTAAAAGATGAGTGGCACTATTTGCATTGATTACCCTGAACAATGGCATAATTGACTATGGAGTGTCATTTTCAAAATAGGGTTCTGGATTAATAGTATAAAGGATTAAGGCATTGTCCGAGATATGATAACAAATGCATTTTTTAGAGAAAAGGAGATAATCACTATCATTAAACACATATTAACACTAGTTTGTTATACTTCTTTAAATAAATGATCCCCATGCAGTTCTACGGATTTTTATTTGCAAAGGGGAAATTTTTGCCTTCTAACAAGATTCCTTATTTACAAAATCCTCAAATATATAATAGCCAAAATCACTGATCGAAAAACGCTCTGACGTCACCAGCAATTTAGTTATTTTTAAAATGAATTACTTTATAATTGAGAATGTGTTTTGAGTTTTGTATGTATTTTTATGCTGAAATGTTTGATACGTATATATATATTTTTCCCCTGTTGCCAATTTTTTGGCACCAAAAAGAGTTAATGTACTTCGACCTCGCTGATTTTGCCAGAAAGGAGCAATAACTTTTTGCCTAAAGTTATGCGACCCGAAATTTCAACGATCTATCCATAAACAGGCTTCAATCAAATGAAAAAGCAATTTTCACCGTTAAAACCTTGACGGTTGATTTTCTAGTAGTTTTATATTTTTATGTCAAAAGTAGATAACTGCTTGACTACTCTATTAAAAAAGTCTAGATAATGTTTATCATATTACAGCAATCATTCACTGTTTCTATTACTTGAAGATATGTGGATTTCAATTGCGTATTTAAGGGGGAAGCCGAGGGGGTCCTGTGCCTTCCCAAATAAATTTTGAAATACTCTTTGTGGATAAGGGTTTCAATGCTTTTGAACATAAATTGAAAAACTTGTATTTTTGAAAAAATAAACTCCATTGCGCAACTTAAATGAATTCAGGCATGTTTAAATTAAAGAAATATTGGTCAGAACCAAAAATTAATATCATGTAATTTTTATTATTGAATAAAATTCCAACAAACTCATTTGAGTCCATTAAATTTACTTAACTCCTTTTAACAATGACTTGTAACACAAATCATTGTTAAAAGGAGAAATGTATGCAATTCATGCAGAATAATGCGTTCAAAACCAAAGCAAAACTTGCATAAAGACTATACCAGACGCCTAAGATCCTTTTTCAGTGTATGGTAATGAAACATTTAAAATTAGGATTTTTTACCTGTGTGTATTTAGAGAGTTTCCCATCAGCCTTGAGATAAAAGCTGTTTTTGATAAATTTGGAAAATTTCACTGTTTAATGCGAAAGAAGTTGTAATTGCTGGAATTGCCATTGACCAATTACCATCAACAACTATTCAAATTGAGCGTGACAGAATCATTATAACGAGAGCAACAATTGGGTAAACGGGATGATGGTGACGTTCCATCGAGTTTTCTTGTTCGCTCAGCATTCAATTCCTAGCTCAACTCATTACATAAATTGTTGCCGTGCGGGGGGGGGGGGAGGTATATCTCTAACTTCATATGTGCCAAGGCAAAGGTTTAAGGCAAGTTTTGAGCTTATATGTGTGGAATGAAGTAAAATGTTGCAAGACCTTTTTTAAGAAAGTACAAAAGAAAGCTGAATGCTTCTTTTTTTTTTTCCGAAATCTGTACACATAATTTTGTTAGCAATGGTTTGTACCAAATTTTATGTTAAGTAAATGCTTTCTTCAGGTAGGTTTTTCAGAAGAAGACATTTTGTACGAATTTACTTCGTCTTACAGCACTTGGACTTTACATAGCCGTCTTGTACCGTCGTGTATTAACTACAACCAATAAATTTTTAAGTTAAAATGCAAAACTATAAACAACTTAAAAATGACGAATTTTCAAAATATAAATAGATTACATACATGTGTGTTTTGTGATTCTAAAGAACACTTTTTTCAACGCATCGATACTTGAACAGGCGTAATAAGCTTATGGATGCACAGTATAGAACTCAGGACAAAAGCTTTTGTTGAGTTTCTTTACATAAGCTCGCATCTTTATGCATTGAAAAGACATTCCTGTAATCAAAAGCATGCATTTTTTCCCCCGCAAATTTTTGCTTTTTCCAAGTTGTTTAAATTTTTAGCATTATGCTATTTATTGAAAGAGGTTTGTGCAATAAATTGAAGCTTCAATTATCCGGAACATTTTAATTCAATGTTTTCTCTGTCATTCAATGGTCATATGGGTCATTTATCAAAAAGTGTAACTTTTCTGTTTCACGCCTTTTAGAGTAAAAACTTTAAGGAACAATTCATTTAATAATGTATTTTAATTTCATCAGATATATATTTATTTAAAACCTGTCAACAATTTTTTTAATAATAATTTATATTTTAATATATATTTAGTTCACAGCATGGTAATTCTCACCTCCTTAGCCGTGTCACACAACTGGTGTGACTGTTTATGTTGCTTAATAACTTGTTTAATTAAAAGTATATACTTATTTATAATTCCTTTCACAAGTGTCTCAAATACTTGTTAAAGTATATATATATATATATATATATATATATATATATATATATATATATATATATATATATATATATATATATATATATATATATATATATATATATTTTAAATATTGTGTTTTAATTCAGTTTTGTAGGATAAGGAATTACGTCGCACAATAAATTCTCTCCTCCGTTACCCATACACAAAATGCCATTTCTCATTAACAGATGGCAGTAATGACATCACATTTTATTTCCCACGATACAAGTTACCCCCCCCCCCCCCCCCCCCCGTTTGTTTTCAGTCATAAAGAAGTTGTGAGATTTTTGTTGAAAAACAAGACGTTAGATTTTGTTTTAAAAACCAAGCGTGATTATTGAGAATTTTCACCTCCGTGAGAATTATAGAGGGGAAATACATCAATTTTAGACTGCCCACCAAAATTATAAATTACCAGTGTATTCTCAAATTTACTAATTTGGAAATATATTAATACTATAATATTTCTTAACACAAATTTGAAATAAAAAGGCAACTAAAATTTCTGCCGTACTTTAATTAAGAAAGCTTAATATTAGATTCGCACTAATCATTAAAATAGCTAATTCGTTGCACAATTAACAAAATTACGTCCTTGAAAATAATATGGCCTCTATTTTCAATTATTGAAAGTTTTTCTTTTTTTTTAATGTCCGTGAATAATGTATTTTTTATTTTTTTTAATTGAGTAAAATAATTGGAACTTAGCTAAACCATTGTTTATGGTTATTTCTAGTAGGTAACACTTTCATGTAAGAATTTAAAAAAAAAAATGTTTTGAAATTGAAAAATAATTTCGTTCAAAAGTTACACAGTGGAATGAACTTATGTTTAACTCTGGAACTTTCAATACACTTCACTCAATTCTAACATTCCGCTATTGCCAGCATGAAATCCAAAATGCGTTTCTTTAAATAACTAAAAAAACCATTCCTGCAGATACTGCCCTTTACCTTCCCACGGTAGAATATACGTATAGCTGTTTATCAATCAAAAACAATATTTGTCTATATACCAACTATACAAAGAGCAAATTATTATTGTGATGCGATATTTGTAAAAATGCTAATATTTAGGAACGGAGTAGAACATAGCGCAAAAAAGTTACACCAATACGTTATTGAGTGTTTCATGTAGTCCAAAATTAGCATCGCTATTTCGAGAAAAATTTTGCTAAAAGCTTCGGAATTTTTGCAAATCCGTCAGCGTGTTTCCGAAAATCGGAATCGCACGCCACCCACTCAAAGGCGTGTAACATGACCGTCGAACGTGCTTGGCGTGCCGTCTATCTCTCAGATAGCACTTTTGACACGATCCACGAAAGAAAAAGAAAATTTTTTGAACATGAAAACGAAGAAGAAAAAAAAATATGCGTGAATGCGATGCTCAAAAAGAAAGAAAAAATTCCGTTTTACCAAATCAAATCACGAACGAACCATTCGCTTATGTAGTGCCGTGATCAATGCATGGTACTTGCTTGTGACTGATACTTTGTACGTGATCTTTTTACGAACAGTTGATAATCGAGTAACGGCGTAAGCGATAGTGTGATCCCCGACGAGTGACGAGTTCTTCTCCCGGCCACGCCACGGATCACATGGGTTCCGAACTTCCGCGCTTTTGATACGGCTTGTGAATCGGTGCGACTTCGGCAACTTGGAAGGTAAGTGACCGCCGGTGGGTTTTTCTTTCATAAGGAAGTGATTGATTATAAATACATTTAAAAAAAATCCCTCGTTTTGGAAAGCTTGAACGATTGCGTTTTTCTTAATTTCAATGTTTTGTTTACTAGGACTCAAAATCCAAATTTAGTTTCTTCTCATCAGTTGATATCGTTGTCAATTTTTAAGACATGTTTGCTTCTGCGCTTTTATAACATGATTTCATATTAAATCAGCTCGGCTTGTGAGGTACGTAGGTTTTTTTTTTTTTTGATAAGGAAGTGATTGATTCAAGTCTACGTTTTTTAGTAGATATTATAGACATTTTTAAGATATGTTAGCTTTAGCGTCTTAATGATGTGATTAAATCGGTGCAGCTTCGTCAAAGTGCGACAAATGACCGCAGTTATTTCTTTGATAATGTAGAGATTTCTTATAAATTACAACTCATGTTTTCCCCCCTCTATTATGAATATTTTATTGCGTTTCTCTTATCAATTTTAATTCTTTTTTTTTTTTTAATGATGTCACAAAATTAAAGTTTAGTTTATTTCTCAGTTGATACTAATGCAATTTTCAAAGATACGCTTGTTTTTTCGTATTTTCGGTGATTTAATTGGCACGAGTTGAGCAACTCTCTTGGTAAGCGACAGCAGTTTTTTTCCCTTCTTTCGATAAGAAACTGCTTGCATTACATATGCAACTCCGATATTTTTCTCTCGTTTTTGAAATTCAGTTTATGGCGTTTCTTTCATTAATTTCAACGATTTCGTTCAGAAGATACCAGAATTAAAGTTTAAGTACCTCTTAACAGTTATTACTGCTAGTATTCGACATAAGTTTACATTTTCAACAGTGCCACTAAAAATAAAAACTCCGTAATATTGGTGTTCTCGAAAATTTCTTAATAAGTGTATTGAAACACGTGTTACCTTAGAAGTAATTGTTCGCAATTTGTTTAAAAGAAAATCTGTATCGTTATCGAGTGTCCATTATTGTTTCTATCGTTTGGTACTAACGTTTAGTTTTTGCCTGTTCATAAAATGTTGTAAATTTTGTTTACTTCTGAAATAGTCATTTTCAATTAGAAACACCGAATGATAGCTTGCAAGCCAAAAATCACCGTAAAATATTGGTTAACTATGATTACCTTTGAACATTTTTAATGCCCTTTTCAAGTATGCCTAACTTTAATCCCTAACATAACTAGACGTGAACAAACTTTTTATTAAATGAATCATCAACACGTGCGCCACCAATTTAAAGGGACAGACGAAATGTAAACATTGCGTTTCCCTCTCGCTCGTCAAAAGTTTGACATCGTTTCTAAGCTATCTTTCATTGTGCTAACTGACAAGCCTCAGCAATTTTTCAAACCACTCTATGTACAGTTAACTGCCACTGTGACTGTCTTTATATATGGTTTTGAAAATAAATGTGCTTAAAGATAGTTCTTATTTTATAGCTGCGTCAAGTCGACTATTATGAAATTACTATTACTGAGACTTATTAGTAATGAATTATTAGGTCTACGGAAAGGTTTTTAGAAAACGTAAAGGATTTTGCAATCAAAGCTGGAAATGTGACTCAAAAACCAAAATATGATTGCCTACCAATGATGTTTATACTTCTTATACTGTGTTTGGCTTCTGAAAAAAGATTGGTCATTGGTGATTCCAGAAGCTCATGCACAAGTGAAGAAAACTATACATAAAAATGCATTATAAATTTAAATATTTTAGCTACATTGTTTTCTTATGCTGGGAAACCTTTGCAGTGCGTAGGAGCAGCACTAAATTTTACCCTGTAAAGAGGATGTTTTCAGGTGTAACTGTTAAGCTATTACAAAAATATGTTTTTTGTAAAATGTGGTTTTTAAAGAGTTGATAGACATTTTCTCAGAAAGTATCTAGCCTTATCTATTAGTAGGGGAACGTGGGGTCAAAGTGAAATAGTGAAGATAGCTTACTTTTTTCAAACTGAACAAATTGAAAATTTATTCTGAAAATTACGGTACATAAAGAAAGAATAATATGTTTTTAATAAAACTTGCATTGAAACACTATTTTTGGCATCAAATTTGTACCTTCAAAAAAAAGTGGAAAATGTTCACTTCTTTTTTACATGAGCAAAGTGAAAAAAATTTTCTTATGAAATATTTTCTATTCGATTGTTAAAGTTTTTTTTTTTTTCAAATAAATGCGTAAATGAAAGAATGAATAAATGAAAAGAAAATGAAACAGTAAACGAATAAATATAAAAGTTAATGCATGAAAAAAGTAAATGAATGAATAAAATAGTGATTTGATTAAAAAATAAATGAATGAATGAATGAATGAATGAATAAAAGAATAATTAAATGAAGGAACGTAAATGAAACAATTGCTAAATGAAGACGTAAGTGATTTAATAAACGATTGAATAAGTAAATGAAATAAATTATAACTCACTTTTCCCCACCCGCCGTTTTTCCTCGCATGCACCTTGACTAACTGTACAAAGCATTTAAAATACAAATAAGCTTATCAATTTATAAATGCTGCACCAATTTAATTTCACACAATCAATCGTGCTCGACTCGACCAAGTTCTACCTTCCGATTACGCAGCGAGAAATTGCCTTCGAACCCACCCAGAAGGTAATTTCTCACTGCCAAAACAAATTAAAAAAAATATTTAAAAACAAAAAACTTGAAAAAATTGAATCAGCAAACACTTCCTTCTAAAAAAAATACTGCTGTCACTTACCTCACAAGTTGCCGGAGTCGTATTTTTCTAAAGATATGCTTGACTCACAATGAAAAATTTTGAGAAGATTTTCCACAGAAAGTGTTACTGATTTTAACATTGTTCATATAGAAGGTTCTGACACAGCTTAATATTTTACCAATGCATGGTTACTTCTACAAAATAAACATTCCACTTTTTTTTTCAAACCAAAGGATGTTTTTTCGAAATTACAATTTTTGTTTACTTCGTTAAAAGATTTTTTAATGATCTGTAAGTACAAAGCTTGTGCACAAAGAAAGGATAATACCCCCCCCCCAAAAAAAAAAGCATAGTTCAGTTCACTTTTCAACTAGTGTAATAACAATCATAACACCAGCAAATCCTTCTGTTTTATGACTTTGAACAGCTAAAGAGTTAACGAATTCGTTAGCTGATTCAATCCAAGTTAGAGTTGCTTGAGATGATTTATTTATTTTTTGTAAATCACACATTTTATAATTAGAATCAAGCAGTTTCTAACCAATTAAACACTTACCTTTCGAAATTAAATCATTATTTGTAATTCCGAAGATTCATTTTTACAACTTACTTTCAAATATTGCAATTTTATTGCTTCTAAAATCCATTTATTTTCACGAATGCTAATTGTGAATAAATCTTTAAATGTTATCCCTCTATTACAATTTTCCCGAAAAAGTTGGAAGCAAAAGATCAAATAATTGTACTTGCATGATATTGGCATAGCCATTTTCTATTAGAACAAGCTTTTCAGATTTCTTCCTATCTTTAGCGCAATGTATTTTTTTAAAAAAGGTCATAAATTATATCTGCACTAAGTAATTTTCATACCTTTTTCTGTATCAATTTCCTTACATATCGCATAAATCAAACCAAAAATAGAATTTGCCTCTACTGATATTTGATTTGCCTCACAGCTTCGAACACTTTAAATTGATCAACACTTTATCAATGGTACTCATTACTTTCTCACTGTGACGAGTTTATGTCACAATCATTGATGAAATATAGGAAATGAAAAAAATAAATAACTTACCTTATATTCACTTTTCACTCCTGAAATAAAGTCTCCAGCAGCTGCAAGAACATTATGCAGCGTTCTGGTTTGAAAAAAATATTTACACTATCACATCTACAAAAAATGTAGTGGATTGTAAAAGTTCTAATTAAATGAAATTTATGAACAAATACTAAAGGCACTGTTTTTTATAAATCAAACAATATTTAAAAGCCACTGCTTCTTTTGCCATTTCACTTCGGCAAGAAGAAAAGAACAAACTCCGATTCCGATTCACAACTGACTACAACTGTATTTATGTCGAGGACTGCATACTAAGTGCCTTGCCTCCATTATTTTTTTATACCGATAGATGGCAGCACCATCACCGGATCGAACAGTTAATGAGAATTTAGAACTAGACCAGGAGCTAAAAGCTACCTGGTGCTACCACCCCCAGAGGTATCGTTTCACTTGGAGGACATTGAGACCACGAGCATATTTAACGTCGCCCAGTCCCCTTTAATGTCGACGGTGGATCTTCGACCATCGAGGTTCGAACTCAGGACCCTCCGACCCCGAATCCGACACTCTACCGATCGGGCTACCACAGCCCAAAAGAACGAACTCAATATTTATTTTTCAACAACTACTGTTGCCATTCTATAAGCAACAAATAGAGGTAAAACTTACATGGAGGAACTAACACACACATGATTATCGAGCATGTGGTCCGTTCTGGCTGGCGCGTATATGGAGTAATCTGGAAGTTCAACTTTCACATACGTCAAACGCTTCTTTCAGTGAATTAATTGTGTGGCATAAAATGTGGCATGTGGCTCACCATGATGAAACCACATGTCTTCAGCATTACTGCCTTCCAGTGACATGTCTACGCCAAAAAATCATAAGCATTTGAGTATTTATAAGCCAACATTCGATTCGATATTGCTGACATACAGCCTGATGTACTGCGAAGAATTAAAATTGGATCTCCAGATTACGTGACGTGCGCGCAACCCAGAGTACAGATAGCCACATGACCGAAACCAGATTCAGACATCAATGCCGTAAAATTATGTGTCAAATAAAGCCTATTTCATAGATATGAAAAGCATTTTCCCATGTTTTATTCCAACTTAAAGTTCGCCTCTAATTAAGCAAGTTTGATTATATTTGATTGACATTAATACTATGTTTTTGAAATTCAATTCTGCAGGCTAAAATATTTTTTTTAAAACTTGGTTAGTTCTCATTTAGTTTTGTGCTCCCGTATGTGTCTTGGATATGGCTTGTATTTCTTCTTAATTAATCAATTAAATTATTCTTCTTGCTTTTGGTTACGGAATAAAATTAAAATAAAATTAAAAGCCAGTTTACTTCCCACAGAATGGAGAATTTCAGTGAAAAGTGTTGAATCCTCGTTGTTGGATTCGAATAATCCAATTTGCATTTTTTGTGTTTCTGTATTCTAAGTACAAATAGTTCAAATGATTTTCTTTAACTGAATTCTGTCTCGGCAAACTGTTCACGAGTGCCAATTATGTCGACCAATAAAAGTTCTACAGCATTACTAAGGGAATAAGGCTTTAAATCATACATACATCATATATATATATATATATATATATATAATATATATATATATATATAATATATATATATATATATATATATATATATATATATATATATATATATATATATATATATATATATATATATATAATGTAGATGAGAGTGTATGTATTTGTATATTCGTCCAAGATACTTTTTCCTGAATTTATGTATTTTTAGCTACCCCGTTCATATTTCAATTCTGTTGTTGCATCTATGATCATAAAACGGACTCCTTAGTAAGGATAATAATTGTAAAAACCATTTAAAATGTATTATTTACCAGGTTTTTTTATTCAGGACATTTAGCGTAAATTTGAACTCTTTGAAAAATGTGAGGTAGAACACATTATTTTAAGAAGTTTCAAGCAATTTTTAACCGGGAAAATAAGTTGTAAGTGTATAAACACTCCTCATTTTCATTTAGTAGCTTTACAAGGTGTCTAATTTTTGTATTGCATAGAATATTACGATATACGGCGGAAAAATTCAACAATCTCAAATCAGCATTTAAGACTAGCTTCCGAAAAGAAAGTTCAGAATTTTTGGATTAGCTATGCAGGGGCAGATACGGAAAAATCTTTTGGAGAGAACCTGGGAAATTGAACCCCTCTCCCATACGTTGTTTTGTAACAAAGCATTCATGACTTAATTTTTAAATATATATATATATATATATATATATATATATATATATATATATATATATATATATATATATATATATATATACATATATCTTACTACTATTATATATGCGAAAGTTTGTCTGTATGGATGTATGGATGTTTGTTACTCTTTCACGCAAAAACTACTGAACGGATTTTGATGAAACTTTACAATAATATAGCTTATGCATCAGAATAACACATAGGGTAGTTTTCGTCCCGTTATGGGGGGCAAAACCCCCCTTAGGGGAGCAATAAAATACAATTTTCGTATAAATTCTCTAATATAGGGATGAAAAAATACTTGCACATATTTACATTATATGTCCATCGAAAGCTCTGATTTTTCTGCTGAAGATGGCACTTATTCGAAATTTCTAAGTAGAATAAAAAACGAGTTATGAGCTTTTTAGTTCCATGTTCGAAGGCTTTCCTAAACTCAATATAGTATTTAGTGTATCATCTCAACTCCCTGTCGATAGCGACTATTGTTGTATTGTTGACTATCTTTGCTTTTCGTGACTGTTCAAGGCTTTTCTCAAGTCAAATCTTGAAGTAAGATTTTTGCACAAGATTGGCAAATAATACATGATTTGGCTGATCATTTTCCATTTAAACGGAACTTTAATGTAATTAATGGTTTTTATTATTATTTATGCTGATTGAACACTTACTCATTATCCAATCAACCAGCAGATCGCCAAAATTTTTGCAGAAATATTTCCGTAGCTGATGCATTTGGCAGTTTTTTTCAATGTTGCTGCTTTTGAAGCCGAAGACTACGTCATAATGTTTCTCAGTTTTCACCATATAAATAAAATATCGAGAATCAAAGAATCGTGAAAAAACTTTTTTTACTGTGTTAAATAATCCAGCAACTAAATTGGGCAAATCCATAAACAGCACAAAAACTTCCATTAATTTTTCCTTTTTGCACAATTTCAAACAATCGCCAAATTTTACTACTTATTTTGGAAATATTTCGGATGAAACTCTTTAGCGCCATTTTATGGTGACCAAAAGTATCTCAGCACCTGGCGATAATATCTTTGTAACGAAAATTAATATATCGTTTTACAAAGTAAGGAAAGAAGGAGGGAGCATCATCGAAGGTTTCCCAAAACGATTCCCGCAAATTCGGTAAAATCGCACCAAGAGCCCACAATGATTGAAATAGGGAAGTTGCAACCTATTAAATGTTCATATTTTGGCTATTGCATATTGTTAATTGACCCTCAAAACTAAAAAATTCACCATCGCCGAATTTTAAAACACCGTGGTTGATTTTTAATGAATTTTTAAAAATCCACGCGCAAAAGTGCGCTCTTCTGAAACGTCACGAGCCTACGTCACAGGGCGCGAATAGGCAGCCTTCCGCCGAAGATCCCTTGTTTTCGCTAGGGACATTTTGAGCGCGCTGATATTTTTATTTTTTAGAAATTCAATAATCTTTTTGAACACACTACGGAGGCCGGATTCGTTAAAGCACAATCTAAATAATCTTCCTCAAATAATATCAATGGTGATATTCGAATATTTCCGAGAGGATGAGAGGTTTAATGTTCCAGAAACGCGAAGAGATAAGCCTTTTACGCTTCATCTTCGAAGTCGAATGCACGTTCTTCGATTTCTCCCATGACATGGGAACCGGTTCGCTAGCATTTCTCTCCTATCGGACGTCACTTCCTATGCCATCTGACGTCACAGGCGCTTGAACTTTAAAAATTAATTTTAAAAAAACTACTTATCGTATCGCAAAAATTTTTTCACCTATGATGTTCATACATGTTACTCTATCATATAAAAATAAAATTGAAAAATCGAAAACTTCCCTATTTCCCAAAATAACTAAAGCAAGTATAAGGGGATTACGAGCAACGTCAATAGCAATACAGAGAAGGTTTTAGACTCCATGTTAAAAAAAAAGTATCAACAGATTAATCTTTTTAAACATGAGAAGAATAATTTCATGCTTTGGAAATTTGTATATGCTGAAATATAGTGCTTTCATTTCTAAATCAATACTATTTTGTTCTTTATACTTATTGCTATTTTACTTTTATGGGTAAGGAAGAAACTCTACTTTTAATCATGTCAAAAAGATGTGTTTTAAATTCTTTCACTTAAACCAGAAAAAAAAAGCAAGTAACGATTTTTTCTTATAATTATTACTGACCCAGGCAACGCCGGGTATTTTTGCTAGTATATATATATATATATATATATATATATATATATATATATATATATATATATATATATATATATATATATATATATATATATATATATATATATATATTGTAAAGATCCCTTTAGGCCAATGAATCTACTTTAAATACATTATATTATGGAGTAATATACTTTGAATGCAGACGTAAAATATCTTTAACGTTTCAAGCCAATTAAATACTGAACCCAACATAGTATCACCGATATGCTGAGGCTATACAATGAGCATTTTAATTAGAAACATTGTCATAAGGCTTATAACACGAGGGTAAGATTCTTTAAAAAACACATACCTTATTTGAGATTTTATAAGCTAATTTATTTTATACCTTCAAAATATAAAAAGAATAAGAAAATCATAGCTTCACAACATTTAAGTTTCATTGAAGAATTCAGAAACTATTTCTGTGTGAGTTTCAAAGCAGTTGCTGATTTGTTTTTAAAGCTATGATACAGTTGAAATAACATATTGATACCGATACCACATGCCGTTTCCATTAATATCATAGTTTTACCAAGAAACTACCATATTTCTTTCATTTTGCGTTTTTTGTAAGCTGAGAAAGAAATTTATTTTTTTTGCAAATCGTTTCCTGGATCGAAATAACTCTTTTATTCACCGGATTATATTTTAATGAACCATAAGAAAAATGGTAGTATCTTCTGCTTATGAATATAAAATGAATTGGTGCAATAAAATTAGACATTTTGTAGCATTTTCCAGACGAAGTTTTAGAAATATATGGGATAAAATTTTATTTTTCGTCATGCAATTTTATTAAATTAATATTTTTGCATACTTGATTACATGTCGATAACTGTTATGTTATTTTCATGTATCATCATCATATGTATATACATTTCTTTAAAATGTTAACTATTGGTTCTACCAAAGAAGAATTAATGGACAAGCTGCGATATTACGTTCCCTTGAATTGGAAACCAGTGAGTTAAATGTATTCTGCCACTCTGGCTTTTGACTCCAGCATTACTTCTTTAGCAAACAAAAATGTTTTAATTCAAAATATGCTTTGTATTATGTGTTCTTTTTAACTAACTAAAAAAATGCTTTAGAGAAATCAGTTAATTAATCTTACTACTATTATATATGCGAAAGTTTGTCTGTATGGATGTATGGATGTTTGTTACTCTTTCACGCAAAAACTACTGAATGGATTTTGATGAAACTTTACAATAATATAGTTTATGCATCAGAATAACACATAGGATAGTTTTCACCCCGTTATGGGGGGCAAAACCCCTCTAGGGGGGCGATAAAACCCAATTTTCGTATAAATTCTCTAATATGAGGATGAAAAAATACGTGCACATATTAACATTATATGCCCATCGAAAGCTCTGATTTTTCTGCTGAAGATGGCACCTGTTCCAAATTTCTAAGTAGAATAAAAAACGAGTTATGAGCTTTTTAGTTCCATGTTCGAAGGCTTTCCTCAACACAATATAGTATTTAGGGTATCATCTCAACTCCCTGTCGATAGCGACAATTGTTGTATTGTTGACTATCTTTGCTTTTCGTTGACTGTTCAAGGCTTTTCTCAAGTCAAATCTTGAAGTAAGATTTTTGCACAAGATTGGCAAATAATACATGGATTTGGTTGATTATTTTCCATTTTGATGCAACTTTGAGGCACTTAATGTTTTTTTTTTTTTAATTTATTTGTGTTGACTGGGTATTTAATTGATCAGCAGGAATCTAGCCAAACTTTTTTTGTGGAATCATTTCAATAGCTAATGCATTTGGCATTTTTTTCAACTGTCGCTCTTTTTGAAGCTAAAGACTACGCAATACTGTTTCTCGGTTTTCAACATGTAACCAAATATCGCTATTTCTTTAATATTTCTTTCTTTAAATTTGTTAACACGTAAAATAATTCGCCCACTAAATTAAGCGAATCCATAAACAGCACAAAAACTTCCATTAATTTGTCTTTGCACACAATTTTAAACAATTGCCAAATTTTTACTGTTTATTAGAAACATTTCGGGTAGCGTCATTTTATAATCACCAGAAGTATCTTTGTATTTGGCGACTCTATTTCTTCGATGAAAATTAGTAACACACTGTTTTACAAAGTAGGGAGGAGGAGTATCATTTAAGGTATCCCAAAACGATTAACGCAAATTTAGTAACATTTTAAATCGCAGTAAAGGATTACGGGCAGCTACACTTTTTAAAAGTTTGTACTTCAATAGCAATATAGAAAAAGTTTTAGACTATGTTAAAAAAGAATTTTAAAAAAAAGATAAATCTTTTTAAAAAAGTGACGTTTAATTTTATATTTTGGAAATTCCTCAAATTTGTATATGCTGAAATATCGTTTTTTCGTCTCTTAAAGAGTACTATTTTGTTCTTCATACTTATTGCCATTTTACTTTTATGGGTAAGGAAGAAGCTCTTTTTGTAATCACGTCAAAGCGGTGTGTTTTGAGTTATTTCAGTTACAGCAGAGAACGAATAAAAGTAGCAATTGTTTCTCTTAATTATTACAGACCCAGGCAACGCCAAATATTTTTGCTACGTACAATTATCTGGTAACTAAATAAAGTCATGAAATAGAGTCTGCCCCCTACCCCCAGTTGCCGTCGAAGAAAGATTTATTTTTGGCCAGAAACGGCCAAATACATGCAAAACATTTTCTTTATAACATCTTCTGTTCGGATTAAAAATCATATCTTATGAATATAGATTAACCAAACATTTTACGCAGTTTCATAATTTAGTGCATTGGCGAATTATTTAAAACTTTTATGAAACTTTTCATTTTCTTTTGTGTGTGTGTATTTTTAAGGGTTAATGATGCTAATTAGGATTTTGGGGAAGTAATGTCCCTATTTTAATGGCGACAATGGAGAATATTGTTCCTTCTTTCTTTTTTTTTTCTTTTATTTTGTTTTTGTTTTTTTATTTGGTTTTTATCCTATGAGACCTGTACTGATGAAGATTTTTGGAAATTATCATAACTGAGAAAATCAGAGGGACATGTTATAAGAAAACTCTGATAGAAATCATTCTAATAGAGACTTTTGGGAATTTTTCTCTTTGCGAAATGAGAAGTTTTTTGTACTATTATCTTCATTTAAATGGAAACTTAAAAAAAAAAAAAAACTGTTGTGCTTACTCTGATTTTAATGGTATTTTTACTCTGAACTTTTTCGTATTGTAATCAGGACCGTTTACGTTATTTAGAAACAGTTTATTTCCTTCTGGTGGGGATTTTAAAGGTTTGATGTTCTGACTCGAAAGGGACATTATTAGAATCAGGATTTGTAGTGATTGTTGACCCTTTTTTGGGATGATTTCTAAAGTGAGAAGCTATACAATAATTTAGATAGCAGGTGTAGCGCAGTGTTGCCAGATGGTCAAATCCAGATTTCCCCAATTCCCTTCCAACTTTTCCCCAAAAAGCGATGTTTTCTATCAAAATTCCCCAAATTCAAAAATTATTTTTCCGCTAATATTTTCATAAAATGAATCGACTTCCTCTAATATTTTTGTCTGTTGAAAAAAAAAAAAATTTCCCCCAAATATCCAAATTTTCTTATAAAATTCCCCAACTTTTTTTTCCTTCCCATTTTCGCGTTTTTTTTTTTTTTTTTTTTGTCTTCTTTATCTTCATCTTTCTTTATCTTTACTAATAATAAAGCTGAAAGTCTCTCTGTCTGGATCTCTCTCTCTCTGTTAGGATCTCTGTGACGCGCATAGCGCCTAGACCGTTCGGCCGATTTTCATGAAATTTGGCAAAGAATTAGTTCGTACCATGGGGGTGTGCACCTTTAAGCGATTTTTCGAAAATTGAATTTTGTTCTTTTTCTATTCCAATTTTAAGAACATTTTCCAGAGCAAACTATCATAAGATGGACGAGTAAATTACCAAGCTATCATAACATGGAACCGTAACGTGCGCAAGCCAATTTGGCGAGAAATTCATCATGCATTAGTTGTAAATATGCAGGGGAACCAAAAGACCTTTTAATTTTCTACTACGGGCAAAGCCGTGCGGGTGCCACTAGTAATAAATAAAATAGTTAAACTAAGCCATCATCTTTTTTTTTTTGAGTGGCTGCCCCCCCCCCTCCCCTAAAAGCCGCTAATGTAGCTGTATACAATATTGCTCGAACTCACCTAATAAAATAGGTAGAAAACATATTTTAAGACTATCAGTAGAATTCTGCATTGAGCCTTGACAGATTCTTTTGAAGTTACTAGAGTAGAATACTGTTTATTCAGCTCCCGTCTATCCAGATCTCTGGTTTATCCGGATCAAATTTGCAGAGTTTTAAAATTTTATATTCCCTTAAATAATAACTAAATTATGATATCAAGAACGGAACTATAAATGCGGCAAAATATTCGCTGTTTATTTTAATTAAATGTGCAGTTCCTGCATACGTCGGGATGTGAATCTAATAAATAACAAGGCGTGTTTGGAGTGTCAGTCAATCTGACACTGCCGCAGCTAAACTAAAATGATCAAGTTTGCGAGTAACAATCCTATGTAGCTGAAAAGCATCGTTTTTTGCTGTAACAAAAGATTGCTTATTTGCAAATGTGCTATTACCCATATTACCCCGATTATCCGGATTGTCGTTTATCCGGATGCTTTTAATACCAGTTAGTCTGGATAAACGAGGTTTCACTGTATTAAAAATATTTAATAGTGCAAAATTAACCTACGTGGTTCAAAGTTAAATTGAATAAATGTACATGTAAGAACTGATTTCTTATATCTGATCTTATGTAAGAATTAGGAGGTAAGAACTTTCTCCTTTAGAAAATGCGTTTCTAGTTACGCCACTGTTCCATGTGCATATTAGGAAAACCGTGAAATTTCCTAAGGATCTATCTGTATATGCCTCTGGTGCATTTTAAAAAAGCTGCGAAGTTTTCCAAGGACCAATGCTTCTACCAAGTAAACAGCTTTTGATCACAGTCCATCATAACAGTTATCGACATGCAATCAAGTATGCAAAAATATAAATTTAATAAAATTGCATGACGAAAAATAAAATTTTATCCCATATATTTCTAAAACTTCGTCTGGAAAATGCTACAAAATGTCTAATTTTATTGCACTAATTCATTTTATATTCATAAGCAGAAGAGACTACCATTTTTCTTACGGTTCATTAAAATATAATCCGATTATTCTGCATTCGAATTTCCACGATTACTGATATCTCTTCATGCATCGGGATCTAATCACAAGGGTTGATTCAACTCAAGTTTTTATTAAGACACAGACAAAGATCGTTTACTGATGATTCAACAACCTTTGGATTTATGACGGTTTTCCTAATATGTTGTCTGTGGCCGACATAGATGGCATGTGTTATAGTGCGTCTAATTTATCACCAGAGGTTGTATTAAAACGGCGAGACTCTGAGTTTCCCTTCGTGTGTTTCGTGACCGCTTGAGTTTTATTTGCGTTATTTTTGTGTTTTATTTTCTCTGCTGTGTTCTCCATGTTTTTTTGTAAACGAAGTCAGCTCTTTCGACTTATCTTAATTTAAGCTTTGTTTAAACTTTTAATGTTGAACTTCCACTTTTTAACAACTAAACAGTAATATGATAAAAATTATAATGAAAATTGCAGTGTAGATAGTCACTCATTTACACGTATGCCTGCCGTCCCAGCTTTTATAATGTGTGGCCTAATAGATGAGTAGTCAAGTACTCGTATTTTGTTGACTGCATTGCCTTTACCACACACACACACACACAGATTTTAAATTGCGTAGGATTTTATTGTGATAAATAACACTGTATCGAGATATAAAAAAAAAGTTCGTCCAGAACTAACTGAGGGTACTTTCTGATAGATAAAAATTCAGTTTCTAACGGCAGCTATCTCTCTTTGGAATTTCTTAGGCACAAGTTGATTAATTTTTTTTTTCTTTCGAATTGAAAGTATCAAAAATAATGCAGGATTTAAATAAACATAAACTAATTAAGTTAAGATAAAGCGATAGCTAATTCATTTCTCCAAAACTGTTAGTAATCACGTTTCAGTAAATTCCAGGGGTTATTATTATTATTTTTTTTTAATCAAATTGTTTAAAACTAAGCACTTTTTCTCTCTCTGGATATGTAATTTGGCAGAAATAGAAGGAAACAGACCATTAAAAAAATAACTCTGGCAAAAATTGTTTTAAAGATTAAATCTCCTAGTTGAATGAGTAAAAAAAATAATCAAATAAAATAAGAAAATTTTCTATACAATGCTTTGCAAAGGAGTAGAATTTCAACCAGATAATAGCAAAAATGATATCTTTTCCCGAAAGCTTAGTTTAATTTTTAATCCTTGTCAAACATAAATAAATAAATAGATAAATAAAATGAACTTATTCCAGAAAGATTTTGCATTTGCTTTATATTAATAATAATTTAAAAAAAAAACAATAACAAGAATCTAAAAAAAAATAATTTTAAAATATACTGTGAAAATAAAGTTACGTAGCATTAATCATTTATTTCAACTAATCAAAAAACCAAAAGAACACAAAATAAATAAATAAATAAGAGAGAAATCGTTTGCAACTTTCTCCCGCTTTGAATTAATTTCATTTTGGTCCGGTGAATCAATTTCAAATTTTCGTTATTGTTAAGTCTACGAGAAATAGCATTAATATTTTCTTTAACTAAAAATACATATTCAGGTTCGCATTTTTTCCAATTTTCTTTGGTGCACCTTTTTTTTAATATAAATTATTGTTGATTTTTTAAATAATTATTTTACCGCTTTTTTATTATTTATTATTTTCGTAATAATGAAAACATACAAAAAGTCTCGGTAGCAGAAACGCAGTAGCGTGCGTCGCAGATTCAAGATTCATGAGAAAGTGGAGACTATTTCTCCGTAGGGGGGTGAAAATAATCAAAAATTAATATTGAAAGGAAAAAAAAATAATAAATTTCAGCTAACGAAGATTTGTGCGGAATTTTCTGCAATATAATCCATCAGCAGCATGCCCTACAGTGGACACCGGTTAATTGAATCAACCGCTTTAATGAATCAAATTGCCAAAAACCGGACAAAATCCAGCTTTTTTGAACTAGCCGCTTTATGGAATCAAAACTGTTTAGAGCAAACGTGATAAATATAAGAGGCGGCCACTGTATTAGCTTTTTCTTTCAAAGCAGTTATAGGGGCCGATTTTGAATTTACGAGTAATCGAATGTCGGTTTAACTAGCAGACTTTTTTTTTTTAATCTGTGGCGCGGACTGCTGAAAAAAACTATCATTGAACACAATGTTAAAGTGTTGTTTTAATTTTTTTCTTTAAATCAAAATTTTTAGTTTTCTTATTTTTCTCATTTTTAATTCATGCACATCTGCTGTTAATTATCTCTAAAGAGATAGTCAATAGAAGAAAAAAAATCAACTGCAGGCAAGTTTTATAACAGTTATCATTCTATTAAGTACATCATGATATAACCGTCATTTTAAATCTTGGATACATAGCACTCTTACCATATATTTATAACGCAATTAAATTCTTCACAATGGGCAGAAGTAAAGTGGAAGTACGTCATGTCATACGCCCATTCAAAAAAAAAAAAAAAAAAACTCTTCCGAAAACAAGTTTATCCTTTTCAAACAGTCATCAAAATTACTGGTTTCAGTCCCATGCATCTTAGTTTGCTTTTCTATAATGATGACAGTTTTTCTTCCTGTAATAATGACTTTCAGAATTACTGTAAAAGAGCTGCTCAAACATTTTTTTCCCCTGCTTTAACTTCAATTCTTATGTGTATTGCGTGCGTTTGAGTTGGAAAAGATTTACCCCGCAGGGTCCTCACAAAACTGTTTAATCTCTATTTATGACACCCTTTTCCAATTCCATCGACCTCAAGCGAGCTAGTTAGTTTTCAGGGGTTAAGTTTATGTGCTCTTCAGGTTAATCGAAAATTCGCTTTGCTTCAGGCTGATATCGGATTAATAAATTATTTTGCTAAATGTAATTTGGTGTATGATTAGGACTTGAAAAAATCATAGCTTCTGGAAACGAAAATGCTTTACGCCCGATTTTGGTGCAAATTATACGCATAAAAGAAAAATTTCCGATCGATTGAATATAAATATCTCACAATCCACTTGTACAAATGATATATTTTTACACGTATATATTTGCACTTTATTCTTGGAACTTTGAGTTTTAGTCAACGTATATTCGAATATGAGGAACCATTTGTATCATTATAAGAAGTATCAATGAATTTCTCAATTCATTTGCACAAATGCGATATTTTTATATGTATATTTGCACTTTATTCCTGGAACTTTAAACTTTGACTTTTAATCTAAATGATGACTTTGAATGTAAGGAACCATTTTGCATCTTATTATGAAGTATTAATGAAGTGCTCCATCCTTTTTGCACGAATACAATATTTTTTACACATATATTTACACCTTATTCTTGGAACTTTCAACTTTGACTTCTAGTCAACGTATATCGAAGATAAGGAACCATTTTGTGTCATAATATGGGGTATCAATGAAGTGCTTAATCCATTTGCAAAACTCCTATATTTTTTGCACATATATTTCCACTTTATTCCTAGAACTTTAAACTTTGACTTCTAGTCAACGTATATTCGAATATAAGGAACCATTTTGTGTAATAATATGAAGTATCAAGGAAGTGATCGATCCATTTGCAAAACTGCGATATTTTTTACACATACATTTGCACTTTATTCCTGGAACTCTGAATTTTAATCAAAGTACATTCGAATATAAGGAGCCATTTTGTGTAATAACATGAACTATCAATGAAGTGCTTAATGCATTTGCAAAACTGCGACATTTTTTACACTCATATTTGCACTTTATTCCTGGAACTTTAAACTCGGACTTTTAGTCAACGTATATTCGAATATAAGGAACCATTTTGTGTAATAATATGAAGTATCAATAAAGTGCTTAATCCATTTGCAAAACTGCAAAATGTTTTTACACGTATATTTGCACTTTATTCCTGGAACTTTAATACTTATATTCGAATATAAGGAACCATTTTGTGTCATACCATGAAGTATTAACTTTCTAAAACTTTTTTTTTTTTTGGTATTTAAAAAAATAACGATATGTAAGTGTTGCAGGCGCGACAGCACGGTCAAACTACAACGTTAACCACTTATAGAATTAAAGATCTTAAACAAATTTCGTTATCCTACTGACACTAAATCGTCCGTGTAATTCAGATTTTTTTTAACGCAAATCCAGCCGCTAGACTTTTAAATTAAAGCTTTTTATCTGCTTATTAGTAAGCCAGTTAAAACTTCCGTTTCCCAACTACCGATACCAAAGAACATTTATTCACTGACAATAACCCTTTGATAGATTGTCTGCGGGCAAAGACACGAGCTAAGAGTAAGAAGAAAATTGTACATTATTTCTTCCCGCGTAAAGAGCAAACCTAGTTATAAGAGATAGCCCCGGGTATGCACGATTTGCGTGGCTGGCCAGTATTACTATCGTTTGGTTCTATAAAACCAGAACTAAAAGAAAGCTTTGTGTAGTTTTTATAGCTAATAACCGTTCTGTATTTTAATGTGGAAAATCTTGTCTAAGCCAGGGAAAGATGCGAAGAAGTATTGTTATTCAACCGGCTAATGAATTCATAGCGACCGGAAATGGCTCATATTACTTGTATATGTATTCGTGCTTTAGCACTAAAGTTTTTGAGTAGGTTTATGCATAAACATTAAGAGAAGATATACCTCTTAAATTTGAAGTTAGATTGGAGATTTAGGCGCTTAATAAGCAAAAAAGTAAAGTATTGTTACGAGGAGTGTGTTCCTCTGTTGGAAGATACTTTCACACGATAGCGGGGACGGGGGAGTAAACTTGATTAAGAATTTGGGTAGCATTTAAAACAGTTATATTTTGCTTAATTTCATACTGGTTTAACTATACGATAAAATACATTAATGCTTGCCCACAATGTAATAACGAAATACTTGGAACTTCAATGCGAAAGTTTTTTTGTTTTTTGTTCTTTCTGATGGGGTTGCGGTAGTGGCACTGCTTTTTACAGGCCTAGTACGAACCCAAGGCATAGCAACCACTCTTTCATATGGCACTTCTATCGGTGGGATGCCATTGCTACGAGAATTGTGATGTCCAGTTTCTTCACTAGATGGAGGCACATGGGCTCTATTTGATGCGAAACAGCACTAGGAATTTAATTTTGCCAAGAGAAATTCCATGTCAGACAAGTACTCGAGGGATCTTTTACATTCCACATAATCATACGACATGGACGCAGTAGATTTTCTGCATCTTGAAAATCCGCCGACTTTAGCCATGACTAGCGCGTTTGAGCGTACAGTGCGACGCAAAAGTTTAGACAATGAGCAAATTCACATGGATTTCGAAATCTATTTATTCAGTTTTCCTAAGACTACTTTAGTCTTAGGTGCTATGCATACTATATAATATTTATAGAAATGAAAAGTTGACTTGTGCATTTTACAAGTTTTTACATCGTAACAAAAAATTAACATTGTCTCAAAAGTTTAGACACAAACGAAATCAAAATTAAATAAAACGGTTTTAAAACCTGCTTGTGTATCCATTCTTCTTTATTAGTTCATAAATACGAGTTTCCATCGAAGAAACTAAATCTTGCATGGTTTGGGGCTCAATTTCGTACCATACTTCCTCAATAGATCTCTTAAGTTCCGATACAGAAGTGTATTGTCTACCATTGCTGCAAACTTTGCGACACATGATGCTCCAAAGATTCTCTATAGGGTTGAGGTCTGGGCTAAACGCTGGCCAATTGAGAACTTTTATATTATTTGAATTTAACCAAGATTTTGTGTTTCCTGCAGTGTGAATCGAAACATTGTCTTGCTGAAATTCCCATTGAGGGCCCCCCATAAGCTTAGCAAATGGTAGGAGATTATCCTCTAGTGTCTTAGTGTAATGCTGTGATGTTTGGCGACCACTGGTAAAGGTCAAAGACACTTGTCCATTGTAGCAAAACGCTGCCCAAACCATCACAGAGTCACCACTTTGTCGGCGACTAAAAAAACATCTGGATTTCTTCCGTAAGTCATGTCAGTACGATGTCCAGCCATCTGGACCATCCAGATTCCACTTTTTTCGTCGCTAAATAGTACTGATATCCATTTCGATCCATATGACACATGATTTCGAGCCCACAGCATTCGTTGTGATTTATGATGTGGTTTTAGAGCTGGTTTCTTTTCTATTTTGCAGTGAACCATTGTCCCTGTTTCCAAAATTCGTCTATGAATCGTATCCTTTGATACCGAAAGCCCCAAGGAGCTTTGAACTTCACGAACAGTCATTTGCTGGGTAATTGCTAGTCTTGGATCTGACGATCATCCCGTTTATTCGTGACACGCGGCCTCCCAGATCTGCGTTTTGCTTTATGTAATTGCAGTGACTTGATAAAACTCGATAAATATATTTCTTTGATCTATTAATAATAGCCGAAATTTCAGGATTAAGCTTACCTTCAGCTTTCAACTGCCAAATCTTAGTTACCTCATCCGCTTTAATCTGCTCAGCTCGCTGCATCTCGACTACCAAGTGTTATCGTTGGCAGACCTTAAGTACAAGAGGTCTGTGATGTCATCTCTTTTAAATTTGCATATACGAAAAAAAATTCACAGATACTCGTAATAGTGTCTAAACTTTTGCGACAAACAAATGTCTATTTTTATCCGAAACAGTATTGTTAAAGCATATCAAACAATTGTATTTTGGTTATAGTATTTCAAAAGAGTTTTTGAATTTGTTTGCAGACTTTTGTATTTCTACTATCGCAATTCTAAATTCTACAGCTGAAGAACGTCATTGTCTAAACTTTTGCATCGCAGTGTAAGAGACCAGCGTCTAGCCACTACACTACTCTGTCTGCTCAATACTACAGTAGAAAACTAAAACTATTATATTTGTGAACAATTGTCTGTTCTAGGCAACATTGATTTTTTTTCCTCTCACGCTCTTTGGTTCAATCCCCACCCAAATTTTATACATAAAAGGAAGCCTAAGTATAATGAAATGTGATTTTTTTTGTTTAAATTTTAACAGCGTATGTATCTAAATTCATGAGTATTTTTGTATCCATACATAAATGTACCTTGCCAAATTTCTAGCATAACAAACGTCAATCTAATTCAAGATGAAGTGAAATATACCAGCGTAGACACACAAAATCTTCTCCTGGGAAGAGGGGGATGGGGGTGCTTTAATGAGTCAGTATTTTCGCCTGAGGTATGGGTTATTATGAGTCGAAGTTCTCTCCATGAGGGGGATGGCTATGCAATTATGATACTTTGCCATATTTCTAGCATAACATTCATAAATCTACGGGGGGGAACCCAAAAGAAACCGGACTAATGGTGCAATGCCAATTCTAGATGTAGTAGAGTGTTCTCCAGCTAGATGGCTCAAGTAGAGACTTTCACAGAATAGCTGTGCAAGTGGCATCATTTTAGTTGATAACGTCGGATCGCAGTGTTGGTTTTCTCAGGTGTTGTTGCTTTCCGCCTGCGAAATCATTATGGCAGATTTAAAAGAACAAACTGTAAGCTTGAAATTTTGCTTCCTGCTCTAAAAGTCGGCAATGGAATAGCTTACCAAATGCTTCAACAAGCTTTCAACAACGATGCTATGAGCCGTACACAAGTTTTCGGGGAGTTTGGGTGCTTCAAAAGTGGTAATGAATGTTGAAGATCATGCTCGCTCTGAGCGCCCTTCAACGTCTCGAAATGATGAAAACGTTGAAAAAATCCGCCAAAAAATCAACCGATTGATGAAACTTTACACTGCTAAAACCAGGAGTGCCACAGGGGTAAAGAATTGCACCCTAGGGTGAAAAAACAGTGCCGCGGGGTGAAACGGAGGCTAGGAAGTGTCGTCAAGGTGCTTTTGGTTACTCAGTGGGTGAACGACGTTAACAAAAGTGATTCAATAGGAGAGCGACTCATTGCGCATGCGCTCTGACTAATCGTCCAACGACAACTTCAGTTTGAATGGCGAACGAAGGAAGTTGCAACGAAATTTGCTTTCACATTGAATGAAGTACAAAACTGAAAATTTCGTGGATTAATCTTCGAAATATCGCGTAAGTAAAGGCATTTGATCATATTGTAGCACTTAGAGCTTTCGAACATATTTAAAGTGTTTAAAGTATGTTGACAACTGCTTATTGTTCCGTTTACCTTATTAAATATTTAATATCTTGCTATTTATGTCCTGCAAAACTGTTACCTAAAACTATCTATCAGCACTATCTTGAACAACAACAACATTAAAAATAAAAACGTTTAAATCAGCTGATAATTGAATTGCTAATTCCGGAATAAAAATGCATCGACGTGAGTAGCCAATATACCAATATCTATTTCTTCTCAAATGAAATAACTATGTAGTGGAAACGAACAAAGCAGCAAAGGTGGGGGGGAAAAACCGCCTGAAAAAAAATCTTTCTCACTCAGCGTTTGACTCATGAGTTTCACATCGTGTTTTGGTTAACGTATCTTTCTTAGGTGTTATTGCATGAAGCGAATGTAGTTATCTACTCGTTTTTATTTTTAATCTAACGGAAAACTTGACATTGGAAAGAAGGGCTTTTAAATCAGTATTTATCTTGTACGCATAAGGATACTCAAATATCGAATCTTATACTAAGTATTGATATGTTACGCTCGATTAAAATTTTAAACGTTTATGAACGCTTTTATTTTCCCTTGATTCTAATCTAATGTTACCTAATATTTCTGGTTGTTCCGACAAATTATTGATAACTACCTTCTCTATTCATTTTCAGTACGGATCATGCAGTAAAAGTTGTCAACAACATATTCATTACTGAGCAATTCAAGTGTGAATAAAGTTAGTGCACGAACAGACAAATTAAAGTCATGAACACTTCTAAACTATGTTCGAAAGTTGAAATGTGATCAAATGCCTTCGTATATATAAATCAAAATAAATAAAACACAATTGTATTAAAAAACGCAAACAACACGGGGGGGGGGGGGGAATCTCTCTAGGAAGCAATAAAGGTGCCATTTTTCTCCCCTAGAGTACCATCTTTCACCTACGGTGCACGTTGGGTGAAGGGAGCCAGTTTTTCACCCTTGCTAAGGGTGCAATTTCGGCTCTCTGTCGGGTGTCACTGGTGAACAAGCGTTTCACCACTGAAAGGTGCCAAACGCAACCTGTAGTTTTAACAGTGTAGAAGAAACAAGAGTGAGTCGGAACTCGCCCGGGCGATCAGAAGAATGGTTCCTTCACCATCATAACGCTCCCGTACACTTAGCCTTCACAATTAACCGCTACTTTGCCTCTCAGGGGTGGACAGTCGTTCCTTGATCCCCGTATTCGCCAGACCTATCCCCCTGTGATCTTTTTCCGTTCCCGAGGATGAAAAAAATTCTGAAATCGAAGCGTTTTGATGATGTAGAGGCTGTAAAAACTGCTTCGCAACGGGCACTGAACATGGTCAAAGCTAAAGAGGTCCAGGGGAGCTTCTAACAGTGGAAAAAAGAATTAACAAGTATATTTCATCTAAGGGTGAACACTTTGAAAGAGACAAAAGAAATTTTGTGAATAAACTAATATATAAATCTTTTAGAACAAAAATCCGGTTACTTTTGGGTCCCCCCTCGTATTTTTACATGAGGAACTATAAGGAAATCTGGTCACAGAAAGATTTATTCTAACAAACAGGACATTTCTTTATCCGTCAAGTCGCTAACAAGTAAACCTAAACAAGTGTCACTCGCTGATTGGAATAAAGCTTTGCATATCGATAGAACGCTTTAAAATACTGAACACGTATTTTTTTTTGAAGTGAAAACTTCTTTAGACACGTTGAGCACGTTTGAGGTGGGGAAAAACCATCCATTTCACGACACCAAAAAACCATCACCTCACCAACATTTGGAATACAACGCATGCGCGGCTTCTCTTTGCTCGTTTACGTACGTCTTTTTCGTTAAGATTACGAGGCTCAGCAGTGGCACGATCGGCAGCGCAGCAGTCTCAAGAAACGAACAAGCTGCCCATCGTGAATTCGGTCCTCACCCTCATAAATTATTTCTGAAGTGAAAAATTCTTTAGGCGCTGGGTATTTTTTGAGATGAGAGAGAAAAAACAATGTCTCTGATATTGGTGAGACATTGTTTGCCGTTGCCACTCTGAAAATGGACAGTTAATTGTTATGGTTGTGGTTTATATTTCACCGCATAAGTCTCCAAGCGCAATACGAGAATTTCTGTATGAAAATTTATTTATTTATTCTAAAGACGTTTTTGCATTACTTCAAGATAGAATTGCGAAGAGCATTGATAATTTGCCAATGATTTCAACATCAACTTTGCAGATAATAAAAATCTACCATTAATTGAATTTTTAAATAGAGAATTTAATTTAACGATGTCCAATGATTGCAATCTTAGCACAACGAGTAATAAAAGTGCAGTTAATGTAGTCTTTTTACGATTTTTAAACTGATTCGAATAAAAGTTTTTTACTTCCTATTTTGGTTACCATAAACCTATAGTATCAGTTATGGAACATAATAATAATAATGATGATGATCATGGCGCAGTGGCGCAGCGAAGGGGGGGGGGTGAAAAACCTCCCAGAGCCATTGGTTTTAACATAAATGCAAAGTCGAATACAATAGTTTATGCATATTAAAGGGCTGTTTTGATCAAAAAACCCTTTCAGAAAGTTTTTTTTTTAATCAAAAAATCAGAGGGTATTTTTGAGCAAAAAACTCCTCCAGAAGGTATACCTGAATGCGCTAGTGTCGTGGCGCAAAAAATCATGATATTGAATATGAATGACATATATAAATTTGAAAAAATAAAAAAAAATGGAATTTTTTTATTTAATTCGCATTTTTAAAAAATTTAATTTTTTTTTTTGGAAATGAACCCCGAATTATCTGACATGCCTCAAAATTCGAATGTTCCGATATGCTGGTCAATCTCACGGCATATCGGCTCTTTTCAGCAAGTCAGCTAAAGAGGGTTAATGCAGTAAATTGATTGCGTGGATGGTTCAATATGTGTGTGTACTGTTTATTATTTTTATGCATGAAAAACTGAATAACCTAAGCTAATACTTTATTTTCTAATATTTCCTATATTTGCATCAATATTTACTCTATAAGCGAACTGAAATAGATCAAGCAAAATGTGTATAATTGATGCTCGCATTACTGATAAACTCAAGGGCGCAAGAGCCCTTGAGGGACATACTGCGCCAAACGATTTTTTAGTTTAAAATTTATACAGAAATATAAAGTCAGGATATAATAAAACTAAACATGTTTTGGGGAGAAAGGTATTAACATCAGTAGTTTAAAATAACTGTATAAAAAAACTGTAGCTGAAATTTTGAATCTACAAATTATAAAACTTTAATTTATGTAACTACAATTACTTTTAAATGAAAATTAAACACACACCACGCACACGCGCTCGCCCGTACAAACATACTAAATTTCTTTTGTATTATTAAGTTTTCATTTCTGTCGCAGTCCCATGACTGCCTAGTTTTTTTTTTTTTTTTTTTTTTTTTTTTTTTTTTTTTTTTATCGTCAATAAACATTTTTAACGGGTGAAATTTACCCCTATATATTGGATAGTTGGGAAACTAAAGGGTACAGTATATTTTTAACCGACTTCAAAAAGGAGGCGGTTATCAGTTCATACCGTATGTATGTTTTTTTTTTTGTTTGTCCACTCAAAGCGTCTCACCTAGTGAACCGATTTTGATGATTCTTTCTTTAATGGATAGGGGATGGCTCAACTTAGGTCCCATTACTTTGTTTGACCATATTTGTCCTTTAGAAAAAAAGTTATGGTACTAGGACAAAGTGAATCTTACTAAGATTTCGTTTCTGCTTTTCGTATTTTCTCGAATGTTCTATTGATTTCTGTATCTTTCCGATTCTGGAAAATTCCGGCATTTTCTCAAGTGGTAAAGATACATTTTTAATGTCAATCGCTTAAAGTTTAAGATGTGCTTATAGTTTTTTTTTTTTTTTTTTAGTATGTAGCATTCTTAGGAAAAAAAAGGGTAAAGTTTCATGATGGTAACTTCTTACTTTTACAGAAATATATACATTTACACTAAAAAGGATGAAAAAAAAATTTTGGAAAAAAATAGAACCGACTTCAAAATTGCTCTAAAAAGGGAAAAATAATTTTATTCTTTAAACACCATCGATAATACTTTTAAACATAATTTTTGAAGTTGGCGCAAAAACGATAGAACAGATCATTCACCGCCATAATTCAACTACAACAATAAATTTTACCAGGCCTAGTTCCTTTACTACCACATACATTATGCATTGATAACAGCATCTTTGAGTAACGATATAAATGTTTCGTTTCTAACTTTGGATGATTTTCTGAAAAAAATATGAACGAAGCATGGTTACACTAGATTTTACTTTTTGTTTTTGCGCCAACTTCAAAAATTATGTTTAAAAGTATTATCGATGGTGTTTAAAGAATAAAATTATTTTTCCCTTTTTAGAGCAATTTTGAAGTCGGTTCTATTTTTTTCCAAAATTTTTTTGTTACTTGAAATTTCAATTACAGAAAAAAAATTTTAGATTATTTCGAAAAAAATAAAATCGAACACACTTGCAATTAAAATATGTGTGTATATAATGTAAATATATTTTGAATCTGATGAGTTAATATCAGAAAAATAATACAAGTGAAAATAGGTTTAACATGGTTATACGAACTTGATCACTTTAAAATAATAAAGAATTGCAAACACTTACTCAGTCTGAAACACTTACTCTTGTACTCATTTAATTCGTCGATATTAGCAACCAAAAAGACCACTTTTATGACAGAATAAAATTCTGTCCCTAAAAATGATCCATTTGGTAAAGACCATTACACTAGCCATGCGACGCAACAACTAAGATTCTTCGTTTCATAGCGTGCCTTCAGGATTGAATTTCACTTTACATAGTAGGTGCTACTGTACAGCATGATTTGGAGTAATAATTCAATGAAAGCCTACATAGGACGTTATTTTTAAACGATTTTTAGTCAAAACTTGAAAATGTCTACTTATATCCATTTGCTTCTCATTGCCTCAAGTAACGTTCTTCGCTTTCATAGCGTACATTCAACTTCAAGTTTCAGTTTGGATTTGGTGCAAACGGGAAAGGTATTTGATAAGAGCAGAAAATTTCTGATTGCGACAGCTTTCTGAATATGCAAAAAAGCTTTTCGTAATAAACAAAAAGCTCACCGAGATTTTTTAGTGTAGTGTCTTTCTCTGTATATATATTGATGAGTCAAAGTTAGCCATAGCTAAGCTTTGATGATTTTTCATAACTTTCTGGTTAAGTGTCGTTAACTAAATTTGTTATGTTGATTGTTACACTAATATGTAACGCATATCAAGTGCAATTTTCTTTGTAAGATAAATGTTAACTGTTTTGTAACACAATGTCAAAATTGTAGCTAGTGGGCCATTTTTGGAGCACAATGTTCTAAATTGAACCGTATGTTGAATCACTGTTAAAAGTGAGAAATAAATAAATAAATAAATAAACAATAATAATATTTTCACTGAGGTCCTAAGATGCTTCAGAATTCCCATGGGTGTGGGAGGGGTTGAGGTGGAATTAAAAAAATAATAATAATACAAAAAAAATCAAATTTTAAATTTTGAGTTATAAAATTGCTCTTTTCTACACCTTGATGGAAAATCTTGATACATATATATATATTTTTCTTTTATTTAAGCCTTATTGTTAAACATGCGTCACTTTTATTTTCGAGGTAGACCATGCAACGCCAGGAGACTCAGCTAAGAAAACATAAAAAAGAAAAACAATTACACATTTCATGAATCATCAGATTTATGGAAAAAAGGAAGGACTAGAGCCCATTAATTACGACATCAGTAGAAGGTATTGCCGGTCACTTAAGTTTATTTTTCTACAAACTTCAAAATTAAACCTGAGGTTAGGAAAAGGTGCCGTGGCTGTTAGGTAATTTTAGAAATTTAACGCTTTTCAAATCTGCATTTCCTGACAAAATTAACGATCAAGAACTGAAAAGCGAGAGAAAATATATTCGTTTTAAGTGCCTTATTTACATAATTAATCGCTCGTCATATTCCAGAGCCGAGAAAAGTATGAAAAAAATGCAGTTACGTTATGATGCCTTCCTAAACAAGCTACTTAAGTATAGGATATTGTCTCATAAATAACGAAAACGGATGCTAGTAGAATTATGATGAGATAAAAACCGTACCAAAGTAGATCTTGACACGCTTCATATAATATCGCAGCCTGAAAAAGTACAGAAATATTTTTATTGGGATGCATGCTTTTGCAGTTTTTTGATGGTTTTTTAAAAATATTTTTTTAATTATTATTATTTATTACTTTTTTAAACGCTTGTTTTTGTGAAATAAAATATGATTTTGAATGGCAGAAAAAACTCTCTCTCACTTTTTTAAATCTTAAATCAAAAGTCTTTATAAACAATTTACACCACTTTTGCTATTGTACGTGATTTTATTTCCTCCTTACGTTTTCGTTTGCTTATTTTTTTTTCTCTCCTTGCGTTGAATCGGTTTATAATGAACTAGCAGTACCCGCACGGCGATGCCCTTGCTAAGAAGTTAAAAGAAGCCCGTTGAACAAAAATTATCCTCGCCCTCTGCTCCCCTTCTGATGTGAAATGATCATTTTTGTTCAACTAAAATGAGTACACACCTTTTCAAAAGACCTATTTAAGTCTCTTTGGAATTTAAAACTATTCGCCAAAATACATATAAATATCAACAGTAGCTTTAAAACTCAAAATATTCCTTTAACTACATAGTTCATCGCTTAACGCGCGAAGCAACCACGCTACCGTAACCCTGCTCTTTAGCGAGTGAAGCGGGTTTTTCCCCCCCGCAATTTAAAGTGTTTTGCCATATAAACAATGCTATAATAAAAACGTTATAAAGAACTATCACTGTTGAACAATACGTCAAATCCAATTATTTACTTAGATAAGTAATTTTCTTCAACTATTAAGCACAAAAACAAACGCTGAAGCAATAAGGAAAACAAACCCAATAGAAAAGTCCTACAAAATCATATTATGTACTTGAACATCGGAAAAAACGCATTCAAAAATATGTTCGCTGATCACAACAGCGTAGCATGGGCATGGTTCCTCGCAGCTATCGACACTGTCGGCCAGCACCCTCTCAAAGAGTGAACTTATCTCGCCATCTATTAGGAATTCATAGAATTAAACAATTAATTAAACATTTAATTTGGAATTACAAATATTTAGGTCAATCTCATTAAAAAAAATTGCCTATAGCCTTCCTCAATAAATGCTATTATTCAACACAAAAAGAATTTTTCAGTTCGAACCAGTAGTTCCTGAGATTAGCGCGTTCAAACAAACAAACTTTTCATCTTTATATAATTAGTTAATAAGGAAAATGAGACAATGATACGTGTATACATATTACGTGTTACAAATCATTTTTAGCATCGTTTAATATTTTCTCTGAGAAGTACCCTCGAGATGTGCCTCCTTGCTGACTCGAACCTACGCCCACTGGATCGCGAAGCCCGCATTTTCAGGTCGGGCCACAGCGACTACGCATATTCAGTGTTCCAAGCATTTTATATTACAATATAAATTTTCCCGTTTTTATAATATTTTTTATTGCTGCTCCACTCTTATTAGTCATAGCGTGATGTTATATTGCCTATAACCTTCCTCAATGAATGGGCTATTCAATACAAAAATAATTTTTCAATTTGAACCAGTAGTTCCTGAGATTAGCGCGTTCAAGCAAACAAACTCTACAGCTTTATGTTATTAGTATGGATACTGCGTTGCTACGATCTTTTCAAATACTTGTTCTCTTAAAAATTCCGGTTCAACTTTTCACCAAGAAATGGTGCCGATTAAGCTGAAACTATCATATGGTACTAAGTTGAACTATTATGATGAAGTGGTGAATAGTAACACCATCAAAAGGATTTTTCTTAGTACTAAATGATGTTTGCAGATAATCAGCACCATATTTTGGTGAAAAGGTTGTGCCATTAAATACTTCCCCAAAAAATTTACCAGCAATGAGTTTACTTGAAACACATGGTATATTTCACTGTGTGGTAACTTATGACAGACGGGTAAGAATTTCAAATGATACATTTAAATGCGGAATCTAAAGTAAATAAAAAATTATAAAGCACAAACTTGAAACAACCCATTAAATTGCACATAAAAGTACACATAGAGGCTTAGGTGGTACTCCCAAAAAATATTCAAATGATCATCAAAAACAATCTTTTTTTTCCCTTTTTCAAAAAATGTCCCACTCCCTTTTTTTTGGGGGGGGGGGGGGGAAAGAGTATGACTCGTTTTAGCTCCGTATACAAAAAAGGGTTTAGGTTGCGAAAAAAAAAAAAAAAAAAAAACTTGGAAGAGTCGCACGTTGTATAGAAATCGCATCGCAGATCTACCCCCTATAAGTCTCCCTCTTTGCTACAAATGTTTTTCTTTTTTAACTTTTCACCTCTATAGCCTTTCTGAAGAACGGTAACATTAAATATAATTCTTCCTTCATCTCTAAATTAAAATAATTTCCATAGAATTGTCGAAAATTGAAAAAATAGGGAGGGAGGGAGTTATTTCCAAAGCGTGCCGGGGGGGGGGAGGTTGATGGGAGCAAATGGGTATCATATTTAAATTCAGGAGGTCATTTTATATAAGATCTAGCAGGAATAGTGTCAGATGCATTTCTCATGTTACGCAGTGTAATTAATTTTTTCATAACGAAAAATTTAACTTTAATTATAAAAAATAAATAAATAATCCTCATTTTTGAATGCTATGCGGCAGACCAAAATATAACATAAAAGAAAAACTTTTTTTGAATAATATTCTACTTCGTTGTTTACAACAGTCAATTTGAAAGAATTAAGAAAAAAAGAAAAAAAAAGACGAAAAAAAAAAATCTTTTAATACAAAAATAAATTACAGAAGAATCTCTTTGTAGAAAATTATAAACTTCAGGCTTTATTCGGGAGAGCTTAACACATTTTAATTTGATTGAATTTTTTTTGGTGTATTTGTGTTTGTATGGACAATAATTTATCCCCTTAAAATTTAAAATTTCAAAAAAAAAAAAAAAAAAAAAATCAATCTTTTAGTTGGTGCAAAAAAAAAGTTTTAAGTCATTGAAATTTTAATTGACATTTCCTCTCGTGGACAAGACATTAATTGAACTTTCTTTAGTATTTTAAGTTAATCGCTCTTGAATCTGCAACTCAAGCTTTTTTAAAGTTTGCTACGGATGCAAAGTACAAGATATAAGTTTTACTTTGCATCCAAAAGATTCACTTTGACATAATTATTTTATTTACATCTACTATGATGCGCAGTTTTGTTACATATTAGTAACTAAACTTTGAAGTTACTTCAACTTGAAATCGGATTTATTATTGGAGCTCAATCAACAGCTTAATTACAATTTCTTCAACTACACTGCAAATCTTCAGAGACTTTTTGAACCCGTTTTGAACACTTTTTGAGCACAAACACTTGTCTTCTTTTTTACAATACTTTGAAGCATATGTTTTGGAACAGCTTTCAAAACTCTTCTGTGAGCACTTTTCGAAACACTTATTTGGTTCCACACACTTTTGGGGATGCATTTGTGAACATTTTTAGAGCACACTGACACAAGTCCCTTCTCTTAGAACACTTCGTAGCATTCTTTTTGAGACATTTATTACAGAACTTATTAAAAATACTCCTTTGATTATGCCAGTACTTTTTACCGTTAATTTTGCAGCAATCTCGCTGTGGAACATCTGCCACCACCGTCGAGCAATAAACGGACTTCGATAGGGAAGTCCATCACTTTTGATGGCATTTGTGACATCAACCGACAGAGAGTCATTGGAACAAAATTTCTTGTAGCATTATATTGAGAGACTTTGGTAGTTAAAGAAAGCTGTTGAAATCACATCTGTACAAAAGAAAGCAGTGATTTTACAAGTGCGCCCAAAAGTGTTTCCATCCAATCTGTTCTCAAATGTGCCATCAATCTGTTCTCATATGTGCCACCAATTTGTTCTCAAATGTCTCACCAATATGTTCTCAAATGTGTTCAAAAGTCTAAATTTAACAAATATCCTGAGCGTGACACATTAAGAAAAGATTCGGAACACAATTCAGTACACTTTCTTTATAACGGAGCACATTTGGAACACATTTTAGTGCACATTCAGGGAACTGGTCCACTTTGCCTGAATTTAGGTGTTCGAAACGTGTTTCCAGTATGCACTGAAAATTAACAAAGTATTTTTATTCCATCACCTTTTTTTCTGTTTGTTGCTTATTTTTTGAGTTAGAGCGTACATTTTCCGCAAATTTGATTCGTTATTGGAGTTCAACAAACTACTAAATTAAAACTGCTTAAAATATTCACAACTATCCATGGCCGACATTAGTAGTTCTGCCGCCCAGGTGATATTGACAAGTGCCACCCCTCCCTTCCAATTGTATAATAATAATAACAAAATAATAATAATAATAATAATAATAATAATAATGATATTTTAATAAAATAAAAACTATAGTAAAGTGTTCGCAATTAGGGAGTTTCTAGTTAACTTCCAAACTGGGTTTTGCATATCCAAGCACTGGCATACACTTTAAATTAGTATTTTTATTAATATTAAAGTAGAGCACTGAAACAGATATTAATATTTTCAAATGATTTTTAAATCGCTCAATTTTGAAACCTCTAAAAGTAAATTGAATTTTTAGTTCAATTCCGAACTAAGGATTGCATATCCAAGCACTGGTATACATTCTAAATTACTACTATTATTATTAGTATTTTTTTAAGCATTGAAGCTGTGAATCTTATAACGCTGAAATAGATATTCATACTCTTAAAAACATTTCAATTTCGAAATTTGCCGCCCCTAAAATTTGCCGCCCTAGGCGGCTGCCTTGGTCGCCTACCTCTAGAGATTGGCCTGCAACTATCTCTGCACATATGTTTAAATCTCTGCTCTTATTATTTTATCGCTAGTTTTGCAATTAACTAAGAGCCCAAATGCTAATACCTTATTTTATTTATTCATTTATTTATTTAAAAAGTATTGCACACTACCGAGAAAATCCAATTACAGTGGCTAATAACATAAAAATAGCAATTAAAACAAATCATACATTTAAAAAATTAAAACATCAAGACTTAAAATTATAAAATGACGTGTTGAAAATATCTAAATTGCGACAATGAATGATAAAAAGTTTGTAAAATTTAAAAAGACAAAAAGTATCAACATACTTAAATTTGTTTAAAATATTTTTAAAACATGAATGACTCCCAAGTGTCCCATTTGGGACAGCAAGCTGGACTGAATTTACAATATCGGAGCAGTCACTATCGGAGCCCTTTCCCACTATAATGCAAATAAAAGGTTCTTATGCATACATAAGTAACTTTTGAGAAAGTAAAAGAATCAAAAGAGTTCTTTTAAACAAAAGACAAAAAGAAAAAGAAATCTTATTGTCTACATTTTGTAAGTCACTCAACTTAATCTCAAGAAACGTGCACATTCAGTTTCAAAAATTGCTGTTTTTGTTTTGTAAGCATTTTTTACGAGCCATAGTTAGAAACATTGAATCATCAGACCATTTCAATAACAAAACAACAACCAGCTCTCCGTAAAAGATGAGAAATAGAAAGACACGAACTAAAGAGCAAGCACCATGCTTCAGTTGATGCATAGAGCCATGCATAATCGATCTGGCGTTACATCTCGCATACGGGTCACTACCGAAATGCAGAAATAAATATCTGCTGCGGGAATAGTTCCAGAAAGATATGTTTTGCACTGAGTGAAAAACAGGATGCAGATAGTTGTTGAGAAATGTTTAAATTTAATGATGTTAAATCGATCGAATCAAAAGTTGTCAAAATTTTACGTATTTCGGAGTTCTTTAAAGGATATGAAGAGTAACGTTTTTGATATTTTTTGTTTATTTATTTTTTGCCCGTGTGTTTTCATCTGGAATCTCCGAGTCCAAAGAAGAGATTCCAATTTGAATACTCGTTTTTCTAGGAGCTTACTGCACAAGTTTATTTAATGAGGACTACACCTCCCTTGTATTTCACCCCATATATTTTTTATTCCACATAGTACAAAGCACATACAAACAATACATGAAAGAACTTGCAGCGTAAAGAAGGAAATGTACATCCAAAGCGAGGATGATAGTCAAACCCACCGCCTCAAGGGAGTCAAGTAATCGTTCAGACTGCTCGGCTATTGAAAACCAATTTGAGCTATTTCAGCATAAATCACAATGTTCTTCCTGATGCTAAACGAAAGAACGGAAATCCTATTTTAAAATGCCTTTTCCTGATTAAAAAATGGGATAGAAAGAGAGTGATTCAAGGTACTCAAAAGTTTTTACCTAATATTGTACTCCTATAGGCAAACAATAGTGGAACTCCAATTTTACGTTTCTCAAATAACTGGATTAAAAAAACGTTAAATACGAGAAAACGTAAAATGCAGGAAATGCATAGCAGCAAAACTGATGATGGGATCTGACGAAAAACGTTAACTGTGGGAAACACGTAGATTCGGGGGACATAAAATCGGGGTTTCACTGATTTGCTGTTAAACCTAGATTTTTGCATTCCACTTTGGAGAATGCTGCACTTCATTTGTACGATCGTGGGTGCTGTGAAATGCCATATTTGGCTGCCACATTGTTATTTTGACTTATTGTTATTGTTATTTTGACTTCTTTTATGCTAATAAAAGGGTTAGTTATTAGTTATAAGCCGTTTAGAGCTTGGTCAGGAATCATTTTCTGCAATTTTAAGCGTAGAAAGAGTCTTAATTTTCATCCTCACATCATCACAACAGGGAACGTACATATCGAACAGAAACAAACGTAACATTATTATCACATATCTAATGTAAATTTCAGTCTTGTGGTACTCAGAAGGCAAATCTTGGGAGCTGTAAGATCATATATTGAAGCAAATATTATTATTACTTGAAAAAAATATAAAGTGATGGTTAAACACTCTTTTATTAGGAAATAATTGAAAATTAGATGCCTTGGTAGAGTAATATTCAAAATTTGTTGTGACTTTATTTGTTTGTTCTTTTATTTATAACTTTCTTTTTGCGAATTCAGATTCAAAAATTTGATCTGAGGGAAATTTTTGAGCAAATCTTGTAAGGTGTAATCTCATACATTGAATAATTATTATTATTTATCATTATTTCTTGTTTAAAAACATCTTAACTATTAAAAAGTGAAAAATCTGTTCATGAAATTTCTGAAAATTAGAAGTCTTTGTACGATAATGTACACAATTTGTTCTTACTTTATTGGTTTACTTATTAATTAATAACTTTATTTTTACCAAATCAGATTGGAAATCAGATTGGATTGAGAGAAATTTTGTAGCAATTCAGCTTTATAAAGAAGCGGTGAAACATAACTTCAAAATGTTTTCCCCCCAAGTTGAGAGAAAATTTGAATTTATACAATTGACACTGAGTTGTGTTTTTCAGATGATCCGTTCCAGAATATACCTTAACGATTCCATATTTCAATAAGCTACTACAAAAACCACTCAAATTTCATTAAGACATTATTTTTTCAAAACCTGGCTCCCCCTGACTGACGTGTCTACGCGAATGTTATTGATAGCAAAATTAACAGTACTGCAAATTTAGTTCCCAAAACTGCTTTGAAGTTTCTGAATTGATTTTTAACCTAAAACAAAGTTTAAGAAAACACTTTTTTTAATATGACTCATGTGGAAAATATGTTTTGAAAATTCTTTTTAGCCTTTTTCTTCTGATTTATTTATATTTATTTACAATTGAAACAAAAATAAATAAAAAAGATCTATAGTTAAACGATTATTATTCCTCATGCATTTTATATCCATAACATACGCTTTGATGTACGGGTTTTAAAAAAAATGAAGATTATCCATTAAAATTCGCAGCAATTGAATGAGTGCTGAATTTGCCTCTTTAAAAGTAACTTCTGTTATATCGATTCTTATTCACATTAGACATTGATGAAAAATTGATACATCAATGAGTGAACATTCCGGTAAATATTTAGATTAACTCTCTGCAAACGAGAATCAATTTTTACATTATCGCTGAAAGTTTTAGCTAATGAAATTGTGGAAACTAAATAGCAAAACAATTTTTCCCTTCCTTTCAGCAAACACACATTTATATTATCAATAATATACAATGGCATTTTCTCCGAGTTCATGCAAAGAAACAAAATAAAAAACGACCTACCAACTTCATGCTTTTCCATTCTTTTTAATCTTCCCCTTTTTTTTCTTCCCATTTTCCAGAAAAGCATATCGACTTGAAGCTCCCACAGTAGTCAACAGCACGCGAAAATATCGACCACGTGCTGTAGGCGTGGCTGCGTGCGAAATCTGTCACTCAAAATCTAGTCGTCATGGTGACCGCGAATTTCACCAGTCAATCACCCGCCCACAAGATGGGTAATCAACCTATCGATCTCGTGCGTAGGCGTGCCATAGAACCCAATATCTTTGGAATGCAGTAAGCTTTCTATCGGGTTCGGTACCATTACTTTCAGAATTGAAAATTCGAGAACATAATTTGTTTTTCGGAGTATTTTCACGCTCCTTGAAAATGAAATGGGGGAGAAGGGAGGGGATCCTTTTTTGGCCACTTATGAGTAATAAAAACGAGTTTAATGATCTGGAAAGAATTTCGTAGCTGAAGGAAACGTTCTGCTTGCCGTGTTAAAGTATAATTTTCAAGAATTTGACTGAAGGCAACTAGCAAATTTTATCATCTATATATACTACTGTATCAATACATATTTTACTTAGTCCCTGTAAAGTATGAAAATTTAAACTAAATTAATCGAAAACGCAGCATTTTTGTGTGCCAGCAAAAATATAGCCACAACCGAAAACTTCGCCTGATCGAAAAGGAGTTCTTCCAGAACGAAAACAGCACACTTTGCCTTTCATACACAACGTCGCAACATCTAATTTACAGCACTCGTTTAACTTGCGTTTTGAACTCTTTCAAACATCCAATGCTGTTTTAATACTAACATACGAAATTACCAGTGAAATAAAAGCTCTATAACAAAATATTTACAAAAATGTACAAAATACTCTTCTACATTCTTAGATAAACAATTCCAGTTTGCTATAAACACACTTACATACCACACCAGCGCCCTCTGTTCTTCTTTGAATTTCAGCAATATATTTCTGGAAATTTAAATCATTGTCTCTAAATTAATTAATCTCTCGAATAATAATAGCAATAATAAAAAGAAGCAGAAAAGAAAAATTAAGTAATCGATAGTAAACCCTTTCTTTCGGAATAATAAGCATTATGTTTCAGTAAATTTTTATCTAACAACGTTTTTAATAGGAACATTTTTAAATCAAATCTGTTTAAATCAAAATCATTTTTTAATCTGTAGAAAATGTAGATCTAAATCATAATAAAAATTTCACAGCTAAATAGGTAAATAATAATAATAATAAAAGCAAAAGTAATTTTTATACAACTACGAAGGCAAAAACCCCTTCTCACTATTGCTCGAAACCCCCAAAAATTGCCCCGCAGTCTTATTTGGTTCACAATAAGTCAATAGGTTGAATCGTTTTCTACGAAGAATTTGACAAAAGTAAATGTTACGATTAGAATAAAATGAAAATCTCGCTCCTCCTCACATAAAAAAAAACATAATTTAATTAAAGCACTCATAAAATTAGAAAAACATAAAAAATCTTGCTCAAACCAGAAGAAATAAGAATGTGATTAAAATACGCATCAAAATAAGAACAAAATGAAATTTCCCCTACTTTCCCCGCAGAAAAAAGATTGGATTAGAAAAAGCATTACAATTTGAAAAGGTAAAAATACTGCTCAACCCACTCGCAGAAGAAAGTAGAACTTAATTACGATACACACTACAGCTCAAACAAAATAAGATTCATCCCCGATCCGAAAAAAAATAATTTAGTTAACCTTCCCTGTTACTTGGGAAGAAAAAATAATTTATTAAAATACTCACATTACAACCCGAGAAAAATTCTAATCGTTCCCCGAAGCAATAAGTAATTTAAATAAAATGGTCATTACGGTTTGAGAAAAATGAAAATCCTCCTCCACTGTATAGAAAAATAAATGCAATTAATTATAAAACGCATCACAATTCGAGTATAATATTTTAAACACCCTCCCCCTCCCAAGAAAAAGAAGAATTAAAATGCAAATTACAGTTCGAACAAATTAAAAATCCTAATTCCCTAAAGAAAGAAGAGTTTAATTAACTAAAATAAGCATTAGTTAGGAAAAAATGAAATCCGAAAAAAAGAAGAAAAAAAAATATTATTAATTAAAAAATTATTAATGAAAATAATTATTACATTTAGAGCAAAATGAAAATCACCAGCCGAGAAAAATAATTACTAATTAGAATACGCATTACAAATTAAACAACATAATAAAAAATCTCCCCTCCCTGAAGAAATTACGCTGGTCGATTTTCTTTTAATCCTAATGTAATTTTAAAATTACGTTTTTTTTAAATTTTTTTAATGAAAAATTGAGATTTTGACTTCTTAGTGCTATAAAACTCTGAAAAAACAATTAAAAAATAAAAATAATAATAATAAACTCGACGGCATCACCTGCAGAAATGTATTAATTAATAAAATAGATTTGATTTTTTGATTTTAAATGATTCAGGGATGAATTATGAGGGGCATCGCAATGAAATTATTATTATTATTATTATTATTATTTATTTATTTATTTATTTATTTGTTTATTTTTTTGAGCAGTCTCGAAAATATTTTTTTTTTTTTTTTTTGATCGAATTAACCATACTCCACCTTTAAAAAAATGGCACATGATGGGAATTTTTAAATTTGATTTCAGCGTGTTAAAAATACCTCAAAAGTATTCAAACTTCGGCTGCAACAATTTCAACTTAGGCAAGTGTAATTTAATAAATGGGGGGGGGGGGGATTAAAAAAATAATAAAAATTAGGATTCAAAATAAAGTTTTTTATAATAAGTTGTATGTTTAAACAAAAAAGGATGAAAATGCTTTGCTCTTATAAAATATTATTACAATTTAAAAACAACGCGAATAAAACACAAATTATCAAGTAAATGCAGGAAATAGGAAGTTCAATACTGATAATGCATCTCTTCATCAGCTCAAAAGTGCTCAACACGCAATTTAAGATCATTAGTCAACCCATATGGTGTATATTAACAAAGTTATGTAGACTTGATAACACTTGGCAATTAGGGAATTGCCAAGAAATCGAGGAGAAATGTTGAAAGTTCTTCAATTTTTGAAAGTTTATCGACTTTAACTTTCATTTTCCTAAAGATCATAATATACAGGGTGTTCCGTTTTAACCTGCAAGGCCTCTATTTTCGCAACCGTTAATCCTAGATGCATACTTTCAATTGCAAAAATATTCAAAATCAGATGCAGGTATTGAAAGCTTGAAGAAAAAAAAAAATGAGTCAAAAAATAAAAAATTTAACTTTTTATACGGGCTCTAACTTAACGATTCCCTAACTAATAGTTCGAGAAATAATCTCCATTAAAAACTATTACTGACATAAAAAACTTGACATTTGTGCGGCCAAAATTCAAGGAGAAATTTCAGTTTAAATTTTTAAGGGACCATACAGAAGAAGAGATTGGAACTCATCACCCTTTCAGAAGAATGACAGGTTGTCAAAGTAAAAAACACAAAGTATTAATATTTTTCAACAATAAACGCAAATGTTATGCCGTGATACGCAAAAACACACTAAAAAACCTCGAACAATCTGAAAAACCACACACTATGCACACATATAATTTTAAACACTAGTTAGCTGCTACATTTTCCCCAAAAAGTTGTTATTGATGGCGAGTGAAAAGTGGTGTAAGTCACAAAACGCTGCGTTTCATATCTCGCTGAATATTGGTCGTACTAATTTCAAACGTTTTGTGTTGGAATTATTTTTCAATGCAAAATATTTCCCTAAACATGAGTTAGGGGACCTGGGGCCCGTATAAAATGTTAATATTTTTATTTCCTGATTTATTTTTATTTTTGCTTCAAACTTTCAGTGTCTGAACTCCGCATCTGATTTTGAACATTTTTGCAATTGGAAGCATTCATCTAGGACCAACGGTTGCGAAAATAAATGTCTTGCATGTTAAAACGGAACACCCTGTGTAACTAATAAGTTTTTTTTTTTTAATTTAAAAAATCAGCAATATTTCTGAAAAATAATGGGCAGTTAATGTAATCTGCCAGTAACATATCTCGTTGCAAATAAGAAAGTTTTATAAGTCTTCAAATAAACCCGTAATCTTCCAAGAACCTTACCAATAAATGGCAGTCATGCTTTAGGAATGGATCGGATGATTATAATAATAGTTTGGCATCTTTTTGTTATACTAGGAGGGTTCATGAAGCATATAGAAAACATATCCAAGCTAAGGTAGAATTGCAAGCTACTGCCGAACAGCTTATTAGCTACAGCAGCCAGATATTACAATATCCCTCTTGAATAACCATAACAGAGCTGAAGGTTAAATATTTCTTACAAGAGCAGCGTATATCTTCACACTGGTAGCAACAAATATTTTAGCGTACCAGCAAGAGGTCCCCAAAAATGTTATGGCTCCAATCGAAAAGTGTAGATAAAAGCTACGGGGTCGTAGTTGCTTTATTGTGCAGTTTGACCCATGAATGAATGAACACTGAGCACAATTTCATTTTTAGAAATTGTTAATTGCTGGTATTTAGTATTTTCTATTAAAATTGTTTTAAATGACATGTCTAATCATTAAGAAAAACCAATGACAAACTTTGATAGGGATAGCTCAAGTTTTTTTTGGAGGTTGAAATGAAAAAAAAGTGCAGTAATCCAGTTAATGAACACGTCAAACCAGAGGACAAACACAACATTTTCTGGTTTCTTCTTTCTGAATTTGTGTAGGAGAAAGTTACTTTTGGCAATTTATCGAAGAAAACTTTAAAAACCTTGTTTTGACGAATTGTTCATCATCCTTCGTGGCGGTGCAGTAGGACTATTTTTATGATTAGTTTTCGCTGAGTGCTGAAATAATTTTCAGCTACCAGTGTGAAGATATACTTATCTTCTTAAGAAAGTATTTTGCCTTCAGAATTTATATGGTTTTTGCCAACTGTTCAACAATACCAAAACAAAGGCGACACGTCTGTGTCTGGATGCTGCAACACAATATTAATACTCTGAAGAAAATTCGGGTTTGTTTCTGATTAACTGGTATTCAGTGCCCTATCCATACGGAAAGAAGTCAAAACGAAGGGTACCAAAGCGAAGGGCAGAGGTTTTGATTGAAAAAAAAAGGAGAAGAAGAAGTGTGAAATCACCGAATTCCGTAAATTTTCGCTAAGATACTTGCTTTTGGCAGGAAACTGAAGGAAACCCATGAAACTCGGAACTTTGCTGGAAATAACTTCTGATGTTTCAGAATTTTCTTACAGTGCTTGGGGAAAAGTGAAAAAGTTAAGATAAATGACATATTTTAACATGAACAAATTAGAAAGTTATTGTGAAAATTACAACACATTTGTAAATCGTCCACAATTGATGTGACGCTTTGAGGGAGAGGAAAATTTATCGGATTGCGACAGTTTGAGACAAGGGGTAAGGAGAGGGTGTCAAGAAATTTATCATCAGACATTTTGGTTGAAGTAAAAACATTTTTTAACAAAATGTTTATACAATATAGCGTGACGTGTAACAAGACGAGGGGAGGGTGAGGTGAAGATTAACTTTGTGACAAAGGAGAGATGGGGGGGGGGGGGGGGACGGAGGAAATATGTTGAAAATGTGCAACATGATATATGAAAAGTCCCTAAAGAAAAAAAGCATTTATTATAGAATTGGTATTAACATTTTACTCTTCCTTTTTTATAGTAAATTTGAACCTTCAAAAAAGAAAAAAAAACTGCTTGTTAAAATTTTTTTATAGTAAAATATTTTCTTTTGGATTATGTAGAATGTTTTCTTTGAATGGATAAAACATGAATGAGTGTGAACGACTGTGAACGAATAAATGAATAAAGACAGAAAATAGTGAATGAGTTAATAAATAAATAAATATGCGAGCAAATTATAGTTAAGGAAGTATAGTTTAATTATAAATAAGTGAATGAATAACTGAATGAATTTGTATGGATTAATAAATTAATAAGTAAGAATTACTAAATTAATAAATAAGAATTAATAAAATAATAAATAATAAATCCGTGGATTTTAAATTGTAAAACTACTTCACTTTTTGTACTATATACATTCTTCAACACATTAAATTTACACACCTATTTTTAAATAAATAAATGCTTGTTCTTATTCATCAGTAGGTCTTAGTTAATATTTGAAATGTTAGTATCAAGAATTATATCATTTCATAGTAACAAAAACTACTTTTTGATGTACCACAAAAAACTACATTATCAATATGCAAACTAGAAAATGGCTTGTATTATCACTTTAATTTTCCGATTTAGCTATTTTCTGACTACAGCATTAAAAATATGTGTGAATACGTAAGTCAAAATATCACTAGATGAGATAGGTTGAGTCACAAGCATAATAAATATTTTACCATTTCACTTTGCCTCACTTATCCCAAATAAAAATCAAAATATGTTAAGTTGATTGTGATGTGTATAAATGTATGCTTAGAGAGACTTGCAGTCTTTGTGTAGTCTTATATAAATAATAATTAGTGCGATCTAGTATTTTTGAGTGTGAAAGTTTTTCTACTTCGTATTTTTTCATTATGTGGCTGTGAAAAATTTATTTGTCATCATTGTCACAGTTTAAAATAGAGGTAAAATGGAGTCCACTGAAGCAAAATATGTTGTTTAAAGTTAGAGTCTGAAAAATAGATAAATATTCATCTCTTTTCCTCGTCTAAAATCCGACTGAAACCAGCAGAATTACAGCTCTCATATTCTTAGTTTCTCGATTTTTCGAGGGAAGTTTTTCACGAACGAAAGGTTTTAACTTTTACGAGATAATAAATTATGAATTGAAGCAAGATGCTGTCATATTTCTTAATCCCTCTTTTATGAAAATAAATTTATGAAACATTTCACATAAAATGAATGCACAACATTTGCAATACTTTATACCTTTCTATTCTAAAACACAAACTTGTGATATTTCCTCTGAAAGCACCTTTTATTAGCTGCAGCATTCAAATTTTCGGTGCTGAATTACACAATTCAACGAAAAAAAAACATCACTTTGTCAAAGGAATTTAGTACTACCGGTTGCAGAAAACACTGAAAGAAGAAACACAGGAAGAAACATAATTAACCGCGGATTTAAAAAATTGCAGATTGTGGGCACAGAAGCAGATGATTATTGATCACTGATATATTAATCATGTCTTAACTATAAGGCTACCCTTTATGCACTTTTATTTATCTATTTTACCGCTACTTTATATTTTCCCCTCTCTTTCGGCCAAAGTGTTCAGAAAATTATTGCTTGAGTTTCCGCTAAAAGTGCTTTTCCGTTAGTATGAATTATTTACAAGGGCAGCACGTATTTTTACTACAAAATATTCTCTCTCTTTTTTTCCCACTCTCTCTTTCTCTCTCTTCTTGAAAATAAGAACTGTTTAGCGTGCGGTGCCGTTGGGATTAATTCTGTTTTCAAATCGAATTGGAGGGAATAAGAGCCAACTTAAAAACCTGGAGGTAACTAGTACAAATGATAGAAGAAACTCTCCTCTGTTTTGGGGCAAGAGATGGTACTAGTAGTCCTGGCAGCTGCTGTTGTACAGCATAATTCAGAAACACTTTTCAATGAAACCCATTCAACGCTTGGCCTTCGCACGTGTTTTACTTAAAATTACATTTAATAATCTATATAATAATAATCTATATAATATTTTTTTTAAAAAATACCGCTCGAGGAAGGAGTTGTCAGAATGAAACAACATTTTACATAAGTGAGGGCACATTGATTTAAGAAAGTGATTACAAATGAAAACAAAATGATTAGTTATCACTGGAAAAATTCCAAATGAATGGAGGTTTTAGTACCCTGTTGAGTCACGAGCGTGAATGTATGAGGCGATACAGTAAAGCATTGAGGCATAGCAGCCTCACATGATGTCCTGTGTCATCTTGGACCACAATTATTGTAAACGCGCCAATAACTCGATCAAACTCATTGGCTGTCTAACTTACCGTCTCAAGTGATCCCAGATTGTTCTCAATTTGTGATAAATCAGGACATCCTACAGGTCAGAGAAGGTGGTAATGTTTAAGAGGAAGTCCTTTGATTCCTTTGCTGTGTGTGACCGAGCGTTGTCTTATCATATGGCTCCCGGCTCACGAGTGCCAACACATGTGACTGAATCATGACGTTAACATACCGTTATGCGCATGGTGCTGTGGATCAATATTTGGGGGGACAATGTTTCGCATATGATAGCATCCCATAACATCACGGTGTGCCGCTGAAAAGCAAAGACATTATTTGGAAGTTCCCAACGGGTTCTCCATAAGCATACAAAACTTTCATCATTGCCCTAATTTGATCTGGAGTCATCGCTAAAGACCATCTGGATCCATACGGTTGCAGTCTAATCCCATTGAACTGTATACTACTCCAGGGGAGGGGGGCAACAGTGTGAATGCTCTAAAGCCTTTTCTTTTCAGAGGCGAAACGCTAGATAAGCTGGGGTGATGTTATGTTGATGTGCTATAGTATAGAAACATGGTCACCCCTAATATTGATTCACAGCACCATCACATGACAGTGTAACAAATTAATATACAGGATAAAATAAGTATACAGGGGTCTAAACTCTTGGGAAAAACTGTAAGGGGTGTTAGAGGGGAGGATAAGAAGCAAGAATGATTTTGGAAAACATAGTCGCAAATGCAATGCTGACACGATACATGCACGCGAAGTCAGAAACTGTTGAATGCAAAACATGGCACAAATTTATTACACAAAGACAATTTTACACATTATTTTAGTTTTTAAGAAAGGTTTCAAGCGGCTGTTGAAAATTTCGGCCTGCATCTGTAATGCGTCGTAATGACAAAGCCCTCACTGTCGCAATAACGAGCCATACTTTCATCGATCGCTGCGTCTTTGTTCTGACGCTTGTACTAGATATACTACAAGGCATAACATTTAAAACCTGCTCCACACATTCCTTTAAAACTAAAATGTTGTGTAAAATCGTCTTTTTGTAATAAATTGGTGACTTGTTTTGCATCTACCAACTTCTGGCTTTGTGTGTACGTAGCGCGTCAGCATTGGGTAGGCTACTCATGTTTCTATATAATTTTTGTTTCTTATCGTCTCTTCTAACACACCTTAAAGTTTTGTTCAAAAGTTCAGTCTCACCCTCAAAGTACGCAAACCACGTCGAAGAAAACTGGTGTCTAAACTTCAGACGCGTAGTTTGATTGATGTTTGATTATTTCTGTTAATAAAAGAAGATTTCATTCGCTCACATTTAAAATGACTTAGGTATGAAAACGGGGTGCTTAAAGGGAAATATTTCCCGAGGAGCTATTATTTATATTGAGAAATTCGTTACCTTGTAAGATTTGCTGAAAGTGCGTTTTACCCAAGCGCGTTACTTTTCATCAGTTATTTTTTCCGAAAGAAGACTGGAACCAAAATGGAGAATAGGTCGGCCTCGTCAAATTTATTGGCAATGCAACCCTTCCCCCAATTTGGTTCTCCCCTGTAATACAGAAGTGTCATTTCTATTATGTGTATGTACAACACACATTTTTTTTTTTTCTGCCACTGTTTAAAGTTAAATTATGGATGTTTCATTTGACATTAACTTTCATTGTAAGTAATAACGTTATTTCAATGACACTATGTGCTCCCGTATTTTCTTGCGCAGTGTAATTAATAGCTTGCAATAGCAATTTACATTAATTACGTAAAAGGCTTTTAAACGATACATATATGAGGCAGTGAGAAGCAAAGGGATGTAAGTGGCAAAATTAAAAATTTGGAGGTAACCAGTACAAATAGCAGGGGAACCTCTCCTCTCCTCTGCCTTGGGGCAAGAGATAGTAATTAGCAGCCCTGGTAGGTGCTGCTGTAGAGCATGATTTAGAAAAAAAAAATCAATGAAAGCCTACCTATGACGTTATATTTAAACGCGTTTTACTCAAAACTTGAAAATGTCCATTTACATCCCTATTGCTTCTCAATGTCTCATATGAGGCAGTGAGAAGCAAAGGGGTGTAAGTGGCAAAATTAAAAATTTGGAGATAACCAGTACACATGATAGGTGAACCTCTCCTCTGTCTTGGGGCAAGAGATGGTACTAGTAGCCCTGGTAGTTGCTGCTATACAGCATGATTTAGAAAAAAAATTGAATATAAGCCTACCTAGGAGCTTATCTTTAAACGCGTTTTACTCAAAACTTGAAATAGTCCGCTTGCATTCCTTTGCTTCTCACTGCCTCATATGTATTAGCTTTTATGTATAAACCACTTTTTTTCTTCTTCCTTTTTTTTAATGATTGAAGTTTAAATTACTTTTCTTTTTCAGGAATATGAATTGTATTGAGCTGTAAAAAAACTGGAAGCAAAGATACAGCAGTTGGAGAGACGTGATATGCATAATAGCTGAATACTTGAATGTATGTCTGTACGGAAATTTTTTAAAATAAACTTTCTTGCTCAAAAATGTGGACTTTTTATTTCTTTAGGAGTGGTAAATTTGTAAATTGAGATTATGAACTCATATCCAAATTTTTTGAAACGTAAGTGATAATAATAATAATAATAATAATAATAATAATAATAATAAAAAGGAACTTATTTGAAAAATAAAAAAGATTTTTGTAATTTATTTATAAAAAAAAATACTTTTACATTGCTTGAGTTATGGAAAAAGGTCACACAATGCATTTACTCAATTTTAATACCTCAACGTATCTACAAAAGTTACTTTTTACCACACAACGAAAGTTGTAATCATAAAATACATTTAAATGTTTTTTGTGAATTTCATATTATTATAATAGCAAAATTCGTATCAGGTACACATCCATGAGAGGATTTGGGAGTACACATTCCCACTCTTAACATATTTTTGAATCTTCTACCATGTCATAAATACAGTGTCATACTGCTTGGCTTCTTCAAAAAAACTGTCGACCTTTTTGATCCGCAATTCAAAAAAAAAAAAAAAAAAAACTCACTGCTGATAACTAGCAATGCCAAAAAAAAAATGGGGGGGGGGGGGGGGGCAGAAGACATTATATTATTTTCTAAATGGATACATAATTTTTGCCACATAAAAGGTATGTTTTTGCTTACATTTTAAATGAAAATTAAATACTCATGCATTTAGGGGACCAGCAACAAATTGAAGAAACCGAAAAAGTCTTTTAAGGCTGTATATTTCAGAAATCAGTTTTACTTATTATGTACAATAACTATAAGGATTTTCATGAAAGTATCACTAATATTCATGAGGATATAAGCATTTCTTTCAAAAATATCAATTGTTTCCGTATGTTTTTCGGTTCATACCACGCAGAGTTTTTGACCTAACCTTAAAACTTTTAGAATATTTGACAGCATACAAGAGGATCATTATACTTAAATTTTTAACTAAAATATCGAAAAAATTGCTGAAATATGAACGTTTAAAGCAGTTAACTTCTGCAGATGCGAAAAATAGCAATTTACAGCTTTCAAAATTTCGTAGCCAAATAGATTTGGTTACTTGTAAAAAAAAAAAAAAAATCAGTTGAATATCATAAAAACAAGATGTCGGCCCAAATGAGCCGAATTTCAATCATTTTCGGCTAGACGATGGATCGTAAGAGGTCGTTCGCAAATTTGCATGCACTCTTTCAGTGTAATTAGAGATAAAAACAGACTATTTGGGCAAAACAAGAGCGGAATGCTTGTCTAGGGTTGTTGTAGCATCAATATGATTTTTGATGACATAATTCGAAACGTAATTAGCTTAAAAGTTTGGCAAAGTTACTTTTGAATATTTCATGTACTTCAGTAGCAATGTTTCATTAATTAAATAATTTTTTATAATTTTTAACATAATTTGTTTACTTAATTTTATATTTTTTATCATAATTTTTTTTATTTAATATTTTATAATTTTTAACGTAATTTTTTATTCACTATTTTATAATTTTAACATAATTTTTTAATTTAATATTTTGATCAATTTTAAACTTGTATAAAAAATTTATTATGCCAAACCTAGTACAATAATATATGTATACATTCAAGGGGAGTTTTGACCGAAATTCTCACCCCGAAAATTCTGGTTTGTTATCACCAAATAGTATTCGACTCAACTTCTAAGAAGTTGAAAAGGTGCGAGCCAAAGCAAAACGCAGATCTGAAAAAAAAAGAAAGAAAGAAAGAAAAGAAAAGAAAAAAAAACCTTTATCACCTAATTCAGGAAAATTTTCGTAAAGACATTTTTTTTTGTACAGGAAACTCATACCATTTTGTAAAAACCCGGAATGATGTTGGGAATAAGCCATTACGTTTCGGAATTAGGTGTTAGGTTTTTCCAACATCTCTAAAAGGCATTTTTGACCACTTGTTCTGTAAGAGTTCAATTTACAGGCAATTCGAACTCCTATTGATTTCAATATAACGAATAACAATATTTAGAGACTGGACCAAATAAAAAACACCAATAATTCTACACTTACAATTAGTCATCAAAAAACTTTACGATAATGATCCAGAAAGTTAAAACTATAGGAAAATGTTGTTGGTAATGGTAATAGTAATTTCTTAGCTTTTCTTTATTAAAATTGTATTTGCTCTTTTTGACTTTTGACGTAATTTCAAGCAAAAGCTTTCAAGAAGAAAAATGTAAAAAAAAAAAAATAAAAATCACGCGTATTAAGCTGATATGCATCTGAATATTTAAAAAATAATATCTTTTCGGATGTCGCAATGGCTCTGGAAATTCTTAAGCCTAAGATGCTACATCCGAGTAACTGTTGATACATTTAAAACGGTTCAATAAATTCCCCTAAAAATACTTTATTAGACAATATATTATGTCAATGATAAAATTTATATTTCGAAAAAAAAAATATTTTAAGATGTAGTACTGAATGAACCACTTTTTCAACTATATTATCAGTAGTTGGTGCTTCAAATATGGATAAGCATTTGTTTTCAGTTAAGAAATCTGATGAATTTTGATCTGATTTTTTGTAATGCATGTAATACAAAAATACTTAAATGTGTAGCAAGCCTTGAAGTTGTTGACCCTGAACTGGAACATTAAGTTAGTATCAAACAGCTATACAGCAACAATTAAACAATTTTCTGTTAATTCTTTCTCGGTCTTTTTTGCTGATGGACTTGGGACGAAAAAGCAAATTTTCGCCACCAGCCCTTTGTCCCTTACAGGCATATTTCAATTTTATATTTTAATAATTACATTAATCAATGCTAAAAATAAAACTCAAAATTAAACCGAAAACTAAATAAAACATAAAGGGGGGGGGGATTGAACAAAAAATAAATAAATTTGAAAAAGAGCGTTGTGAAGGGTTATGCTTAAAAATTAAATAACTGAAAAATAAAGATAATTAACTATCAATCATTTGACTATAAATATTTCTCCTGGTTCAGTAAGTACTAAATAATAGTCAAGCGATAGCATCAATTTTTGTATTTCTAATGATTGTTCGCTTTGTACGCCATTTGATGAATTGATACAAATTTCTTCTATAGCAATTGGTTCTCTCTGCTTATATGATAGAAATCTTCCTCACTACACTTAACATTACATTTTACTCATCAAGCAGATTTATCATTAAAGATGAGCAACGGGGACTCTTTTTTCAGCAAACTATTAAGTTGTCCTACTCAGTTCTTTCGCTCATTATTTTTTTTTTCTGAATTCAAAATTTTGATAGGGAAAAGGAGGAGAATTACATGATTTTAAGCAATCCTCTTTAAAAGCATTGTTTTTCAAATGTGATCTCAAGTTCTGTGCGAGACAGGGGAACCTCTTTAGCGCAACGATTTTTTTTTGCTCCAGAGCTCATAGGCTTTTTTTATTTTATTAATGTTGTTTTACCTTCTATTTAATTTTTCAGTCCATTATCTAAATCAGATATTGAAAATTTAGAGTACCAATCCATGTAACACTTACTTTAGTAGTTAAGAAATACAAATTTAAAAAATAATTTTCAAGATATTTTCTTATTTTACTTGTCAAATCATGAAACAATTCCACTATTTTTATAAGAAGCGAAAGTGCCTATAGTTTTTTCATTTTAATAAAATCTTTTTAGGAATTTATTCACACGGATAAACAGTTTCAGATGTAATATTTAAAGAAAACCTTAACAAAAAACTACAGGGCTTTGGCAGTACTTTTCAGAAAAAAAATATTGTCATTTTTGTGTTTAAAAAAAACTTTAGAGTTATTTATATTTTTCTTCAAAGAGACTATCTAACAAAAAGAAACAGAAGCACGGTTTACAAAAGCATCACCAAAGACATTTAACTCAGTTACATCTTCAATTCGTAGTAACAGAAAACTTCCTTCGTTCGAACAGAGTGTATTAGTATTTTTTCTTTTGGTATATATTGTAATTTGGTTTTAATATTTTATTAGGTTTGCCTATCATCATTGTTGGAGAAGACGTTTGCTATTTCTAGATCGATATATAGCTAAAATGTTTGAGATTTGACAAAGTCGTGGATCTTGAGTGGTTGATCAGAATAGTGATACATACTTGGATCCGTAATGCATGCTGAAAACATAGGCTGAAATTATATCCTTGCCTTTTTTTCTGACTCATAACTTTTTTTTTTCTTTCTTTCAAATGAAAATATATTATGTAAGGAGAGCTTTGAAAACTGAATTTCTAAACTAGAAAAGTTATTTTTATAGACAGATTTTATTCTGTCATAAGAATGATTTTTCTGGTGAAATGAGAAAAATGAAGTTTTCAAAAATGAGTACATTCATGCTTTCAAATTTTCTTGAAACCTTTTGTTTCAAATATGAGTACCCATGTTTTCAAATAGGGTGCTGAATTATTTCATACTCAAAAAAGAGTACATAACTTCGGTTAATATTCAATATTGAAATTATTACATGTTCAAAAAAGAAGCACAAATAACTTAAAAATGAGCACATGTTGATTTGAGTATTTAATGAGTATTTGACTGTTTCAAATTTGAATACCACATAGTCGGAGCCATTTTGACTCTGCGATATGTTCAAATTTGAGTACTTTTTCGTCATTTTTGAACTTGTTGTTTTTTAGAGTGTAATATGAGCATAAACAGGAAAAATACTTTTATTTATAAAAATTTTAAGAAAACCCTGGATGAAAAACGTTACGTGAGAATGAATATTACCTTTGTAGTACAGTAGAACCTCTCAGTAAGGGGACACTAATGGGACCCGTCATTATGTCCCTTAATTAGAGGTGTCCCTTCTTCGGAGGTATTTTAGTTTATACATGCAATGAACTTTATTCAGTATAATTTTTTTTATGAACTTACAAACCCTATTAACACTTAAGATTAAATACTTTTCATTTTTCAAACACAACTAAATGAAATTCATACTTAATGATTTTTTTTTTTATTATTTTTATTAATTATAATTGAGTTAAAACTTTGGTAAGTCCAAAGTTTTTTCCCCATAAAGCAGTTATTTTGAAATAATTGATTGCATGACTTTGCTTCATGTTAGTATGTAATTTACAATGCAAGACATTGTGAATTACAATTAGCGTTCATGTTTCAATTTTTATTAGCCTACTTTCCGAGTAAAATTCAGAAAAAGAAGAAAAGAGCATGAAAGAAGTCTTAATGCATCTTAAAAATATCGCGAAAAACAAAAAACAAAAAACAAAAGTCAAAAATGATTAAAATAATTAAAATAATATCGAAAAATTAAAAAATGGAAAGTAGGGTATTGAGATGGGGAAAAATGTCTGTCGGTCTATCCCCGCCCCCCCCCCCCCCAATAACTTTTGAGCGAATAGTCCGATTCGAAAAAAAATTTTTTGTTCGAAAGATCTCGGCGAAGACACCGCATTCCTATATTTCATTTTTTGATTTGAACTAGTTTTTGTTCAATTTTAAACAGTTCAAAAAACTTAACATTAGCGCCTACGGGGAAATTGAAGGCAATTCCGAACTGTGAGCAAATTTGCATCAAACAAACTTTGTAGGGAAAAGCTTTTGATGAAAAACTTGTATATAAATATCTTTTTGATTTGAACAATTTTCCGTTCAATTTTGAACAGTTCAAATCCCTTAACATTAGCGCCTACGGGGAAACTGAAAGTTAATGTAGATTCCATACTTGAAGGCGCGATTTACGTCAAACAAATTTTGTTGGAAATAACTCTTGACACCAAATTCCAGACATCGACTCCTAGACTTTAGGGACACCTGACTCCGACTCTGACTCCTGTGCCCGATAATTAATCGGACTCCGACTCCCCGACTTCGACTCTGCTTTCGTAGTTTTGGAAAAAATTTATACACGGAGGACAAATGATTGACTCCGATTCTTGGATATTCGACTCCAACTCCTTTATCCCAAAATGAGATTGACTCCGACTCCGACTCCACAGCTATGGTTTTAACTGTGAAATAATTATTGTTGATGTGACTTCTTTTTATTTTCACGCTAAAGTTTTAATTCAGGTATTCAGTTTTTGGCGGATAAACTCGAAGTCATTTATGTTTCTACATAAAGATATGCGCAGACGATTTTTTTTTTTTTTTTTTTTGACAATGAAAATTATTTCTTTAAGTTGACGTTTTATTATTGAGCAATCACGATTGCTTATTGTTCTCATTTGATCCGTTTTTGGTGTCCGTGCCTTTCTCAACTTGAACCAGAAGAATCTGCAGCACCACCGCCCACCGTCCTCTGCTGGCGGCGGCGCGTCGCGGCTGCTCCGGTTTTGAGCTATCCGCTTCTCCTGGTCGGAGGCGTCCATGTCCTACACACACGCATTTTTACACACATACACACACACGACTTCACACACATACACTCACACATGCCTACGTGCATACACACAGGTCTACGCACACACAAAACTATGCACAAGTAACCGCCCAGGAGGAGAGGCAGACTTGGGGGGGGGGACAGGAGCCGTTTCTAGAAACAATAACTCCAGTGAGTAGGGTCCTGTCTCAGTTCGTGATTGCGAAAAACATAATTTGAATTCAAAATTTCAGAATTCAAATTAATTTTCTTTTTATTTATTTATTTATTTATTTTATTAAGTGCATTAATTCCTTTAAAAAATATTTTTGGCAGCAGGGGAAAAAAACGATTTTTTTTTATATGATGTATATTTTTTAATGAGCTTATTAACTTTAATTATTATTCTTCCGTTTTGAAAGCTGATAAAAAAAAATTTAATGGAAAAAAGTGTATTAGCTGCTTTGTTTAAAAAGTGTTGCTATTTTTATTTGTTCGTTTTTTTTTTTTTTTTTTTAATTTTAGCTATTTTTGAGAATATTGATCAGGTACTAGAAAGTAATATGGGTATACGGGAAAGTAGGCTCGTTTAGTTCTAGACGGAACTTCTAGTCGGTTTCTGTGCCCTCTCCTTTGACCCTGAGCCTACTTGAATAAATATCTGGGTGGGCAAATCATGCATGTTACTTTCAGCGAGATTTTTACAATGTATAATACTTGTTTCTTCAACATATGTTAATGTAAAACGTGCTTCAATTAATTTTTAAAGAAAAAGTGAAACTTGAATTCCAGTAAATTCACTCTTTCTTATGCACTTGTACGTCATTTTTTGTAATTTTGTTTTCTCTATGACTGTCCCTTAAATAGAGTGTCCCTTATTTAGAGGCAAATACAAGTCCCTATTCAAAGGGACTGGGGCCAGAAAAAATGTCCCTTAAATAGAGATGTCCCTTATTCGGAGGTGTCCTTTAAGGGAGGTCCTACTGTACTTGTAAGCAGAAAGTTTTGATATACTTATATCTTTTACTCATAATTTACATTGATAATCATAAGCAGAATTATATGCAAATAATACCATAATATAGAAAAAAAAAACTGAAATTTAAAAAAATACTTATTTTTAAACGATGAACGTGCTGCTTAAATTTCAGATCAGTACATACTAGCATTTGATACCAAGAATGTACTGAAAATAATGAGCACTTGTGTTTTTCGAAACTGAGACTTTTTCACTCCAGGTATTCTGAGTTTAGGAAATGCTCATGCCTTATTTTTAAGTTCCCATTTTTAAAAGCGTAAAAGCATTATTAGTTTATTTTCATACCATCAGAATCTTTAAATACGTTTTCGTCAAACTTCGGTTTTTGTCGATCCAAGTGTCTTTTAATTCCACAGGCTTTTTTTCTCCTCAAGACTGTCTTGAAATTTTTCGTAGCTGTTTCCACATCTGTGTACGACGAAATTTAGTATGAACTTAGGAGGTTTAATTGTATACGGTTTTTTGAAAAAAAAATCAAAAGTTGTAGAATTTCCTTACAATTTGTACGAGAATAATTTTAAAAATTTAAGTCAGAGTTTTAATTCCATTCAAACTTTTTGATTCCGAACGCTCAAAAAATAAATCTTTTGAAATTTGAAAGAAAAAAAAAATAAATAAATTACATATTTCATAAAAATGTTTAAAACTTGTATTTATTTATTTATTTATTTTTGAAATTTAAAATAACGGCAATGCAAACTGAATTTTATTTTTAAGAATCTGTTTTAAATTATAAGCAGAAAGCAATCCATTAATTACTTTTAATCCTACTATTTTCGAAAAAAAAATTTTTTTTGAAAAAAAAAAAGGGGGGGGGGGGTAACTTGTATATATGTAAAAAAAAATCAGTAGTATTTTCCCTAGCATCAACCACATGTGTTTGGGGACTGAGGCAAAATCTCTTTCGAAAAGAGAGGTAGAGAGAGAGAGAGAGAAATAACTTTTTAAGAAACAGAAAATTAAATACATTTTACACTCCATAGGAGACCCTGAAAGACTCCCGGGTCAAAATGCCTGTCTCTCTGGGTTGCTCTACTTCTCTTAAACCATCCTCTAATTGAACATTTCGGAATGCTAATTTGGAAGCTGCTTAAAATAGAAATACATTATTTCTTCATTCAACACTATACACGCTATATAGACTTTGAATATCATTTTCCTATTTTTTTTTTATCCTTCCACACTAAACACGCAAGAATCAAAGCATTCGTCACTTTGTCGAAAACTATAATAGTAATCAAAATATTTCTAGTTGGGAATCTCTAATCAGCATATGTAACGGCTACTCACGAAAATCACCTCGTAATAAAAACGTAAGGAGAAGAAAAAAAATAAATAAATAAGTAAATAAATGAGCGAAAGTAAAGGCTAAAAAAAAAATTAAAGCCACACGAGCAATCCCTTTTTCAAATCTCTCTTTTGATTGCAAGTAATTCTCGTAATTAGTAAATCGCGTTTGAGTAATTATTAAGGCAGAAATGTCTTTTTACGTTTAGTTCTTGCTTTTTCATAATTGCGTCGTGGCAGCTGCTTATTTGATAGGCCAGATGTATGGCCGGAAACATAGACTAACTACCCCCCCCCCCCCCCCCCCCAAAGCTTTCCAGAACGCTGATGGAACGTAATCTGGAAACATGAAAAGCTTAATATTATACTGACACTTTTTTTAATCCTCGCCTAAGGCGAGGTTTTCTTTTTTGTCACGAGAGGGCGCTCGCTCACCATTAAAGATCGGCTTCTGGGAGAAATGGGGAGAAGTGCAGCAAAAAAAAAAAAAAAAAATGGAGATGCCGTTTACAGTTTAGATTTCATTTATAACCAGGGGCGGATCTAGAGGGGGGCCATGGGGGCCATGGCCCCTCCCAAAGCCTTGTGATTGTAGGAATTTTCTTGTATGAATATTCTGTCCCTTTCTAAAATATGTATAAATATAGTTAAAAATCGAATTTTTAGAGCCTCAAAGACAAAATATTTCCAGGAAGGAAGGATTCTAAGCACCTTCACACTTCCTTAAACGTAAGCAAACATTACCTAAAGGTACATTTTTAGGCTGGACAGCTGAAGAGTTAGAAGGGCACCCCTCCTCTTCTAACTTCTCAATGTATAATAACAGAATATTTTGGTTTCTAAGCTTTATTTTCAAAAAGTATTTTGGGACCAGCGCTCGAAACCTGACCTTTCTCCGTACATCATCAAAAATAGACAAAATGCGTTTTTAGTTTCCTAATTTTCAAAAATTACTCGGAAATTTAAATTTTGAAACAGTTACGAGGGAGATTAATAAATCCACCCCCTCACCTAATGCTCGTTACCCCGAAAATTGAGTTTTTAAAACTTCATATTAATAAAATTTCTGGGGAGTTATCAGTGTCCAATTTCCCAATAGGCAGAGTAGACAGTTACCTAGGGCGGCAAACTTCTCAGGGGCGGCAAATTTGCTATTATAATACACATTTGAATTAAATTGTTATTCTTGAAAGTAAAATATTAGCATTCTTTCATTTTCCACAGAGACAATCTTTTCTTGTCATTTAATAGTGATTACTTTCACACATCTTATGAAAGTCAAATGTTTTTCAATCATGGTATTTGCCGAATCGTCAACAAAATTTGTCGAATAAAAATTTTTTTGGGAGATCACTGTGATCATTTCATCGGGGCACCTCAGAATGTGAAACGCGATCATTTCTTCATAAGTTTGACAGTTGAAACCTGGGGAACACTTTTTTACGTTTTTTTGAGTCAAGGATATTTTGCTTCTTTTAGGGAGGAGGGGGCGGCAGATTTCAAATTTGCCTAGGGGCGGCATGAAACTCAATTCGACCCTGGGGAGTTAGTTCAAAAATTTCGGATGGCCCCTCCCAAAACAATCGGCTGGATCCGCCACTGTTTATAACAACGGAATTTTCGTTTTAAAAGTTAATTTAGCGCTACTGCTAGCTAACCTTTTCCCACAGATTGTTTTTTTTTTTTTCATGTGCTCTATTTCAATAGGATTTTATTGCACTTCTATTGAAAACATTGAAAGGAATAACTGTTCCAAATGAATTTTTTCTTCACATTTTGAGAACAGCAGTGAAAAATTACTATTACTAAGTATTTAAAGTAATTTCAATTACATTTTTTTAAATAACAATTTTAATCATCATCAATTTCTGAAACATACTCCTGAAAATATCATGTTGTTTTCATTTTCTCTTATTTTGAGTCAAATTCAAATTTATGTGGTAAAAACTCCAGTTTCTATATTTAGCAGGAGAATAATTCATGAAAAAAGAAAGAAAGAAAGAAAAAAAGAAAGAAAGAAAGAAAAAAAGAAAGGAAAGAAAAAAGAAAGAGAAGAAAAGGATAAAAATCGTTTGTAATAGAAGAAAGAAAAAAAAATGCAAAAACAAGGAAGAAAAAAAGAAGAAAGAAAGAAAAATGATGTGACAGAATGAACGCTAATACTGAACTTTTGCAGTGTATGTATATGACAGGACAATGGAAGGTAAACATCTGAATTTGTTTAAACCTGTCATGAAATATTCTAGTGATGGATTTCTTTAAGCATATCTCCAGAACTAATAATGCATAGAACTTTCATCATTTTATAACCTCTCATTTCCATAGCTGTAGCGAAACTGAAATCTACTAATAAAAAAAGCACATTTTAATAATTTAATTTAACTGAAACAATTTTACATTTCTAAGTAATGTGTCAGTCAAGTGTGGCAGAATAAATCGAAATTTTTTCTTCCTTTCTATTCCACAGTTTAAAACTTGTTTAAAACTAAGTAGCTAACAGCAACTTCTCTTAATACAAGTTTTAACATTTCTCCCTTTCCATTTCGTTTTCTTTCTCTTTTCTACTCGCTCTTTCTCTTTCTTTCTCTCTTTTTATTCGTTAATACTATTTTTACTCTTATTTATGTTATCATTGGTACTTATTCTGGTTTAGCAGTTGTTTTAGAGCTACATATTACACTACTTTATCGGAGAAAACACGCATTATATTATCGTCCGTTTAAAAACCATATCTTCTGTAGAAAAATTAACTTTTTTTTACTTTAACTTTTTTGAGTTAACTTTTTGAAAAATAATAACTTGATGGAAATAAAAAGTACATGAAGAACAATAATTTCTTCGTTGCTAAGTTCTTATTGAGTCAAGTGGCGAAACATTTTTTCTGAGAACTTGAGCTGAACATTTTTTGTCCTGCTCCAGCGAGTAATTTTTTCTCATCCTCTGTTTACAAAATCTTCGCGGTTTCCGACATAAATCAATACATCACAGCAAAAGTAAAATTTAGTATACGCTTCGTCTCCCAGTTTCACGCCTCAACAGTTCTAAACTCTTTCACGACTAAAAAAATAGCAGAAAAAATATGTTTGGCCTTTTTTCTTCTGTTTGCTCGTCTGCTAAAAAAGAAGAAAAGAAAAAGAAATTTTTCCAAGTTCGTGATGTAATGAATTATTTTTGTAATATGAAGTAATACGAACATTATTATGTAAGGATTAACTCTTAATCTAGATTTATCAGTATCCATTCTGTGAGTTTTTCTAGATACATGCGTAAACATACTTAATTCTACGAGTGATCATAATCGTTTACTTTTATTTTCTTCTCGGAAATGTTAGAGAAAGAAAATAAATCCTTGTAATGGACGATTCGTGCTCCACTGCGTTGCATTCTTGCTGCCTTGTCTTGACATATGGATTCTCCGTCAAAATTAATTTGTATTTACTTAAGTATGTCACATTTAAATCTCTTTAAAATAATATATTTTAATGCTGTTAATTTTTATATTGGGTTACATTTAAAATGTAGAACAACCGAGTAGCAATATGATTTTAGCGTGTAAGGAAATGGATTGAATTTATTTTGGGACAATTCAAGGGGTAACTGTGACTGATATTGTAAAAGTAAAACAAAAAGTATTTTGTAATATTCAGCGAAAAATATGCACTGTACAAAAGATCGTTTTCTTTAAATAATTGTATTTATTATGATAAATTTGATAGTATAACTGAATTTCCAAAGTCCATTTTGAATGATTTAAAAAATATTGTCAAAAAATGGTAACTGACTGACATACTATTCTAATTATCATCAGTCAGTTACCATGTTTTTATCATTAAAAAAAATCTTTAACATTTTAATCGGACGATTTTTTAAAAACATGGTAACCGACTGATGATGATGAGAGTAGCAGGTCAGTCAGTTACCATGCTTGGACAATATGTTTTAAATCATCCAAAATGCAGCTTGGGAATTCAATTATACCATTAAATTCAGCTTGAAAATACAGCAAGTCAGGAGAAAAGATCTTCTGCGTAATGTATATTTTAAGTTGAATATTGCAATATACTTACTGTTTTTCTTTTAAAATGTCAGTCAGGTACCAGTGGAATTGCCCTTTATCTGAAAAGGAATAAATCTCGACAGCAAACCCGTGCTGACTAAGGAGAAATCTTAATTCCTAAATAGAAAAATAATAATTGAAGATTTCGGTACAAGAAAGGGACAGCTCCACGATTTGTCGACGGGAGAGCTCCAATACATAATAATTGATTATACATAAATAACATTGTATTTTTTTGAAATGAAATGCCATTGATAATGATTTCATAGAGACCTATTCTAAGAAAATACAGTCAATTCGCGATAGCTTGAATCAAAAGGGAGCGACGAAAACCGACTTATTCGAAGTTAAACTTACTGCTATTTTCGGTTTTCGACATTTTAATATTAAAAACCATCGAATATTTTAATTAATATGTACATATAACAGACAAAATTACAGAACTTAAAAGTTTTTAAGCAAAATCTGCACTGTTTAATAAAAAATATTGAGAGAAAAAAAAATCAAAAGCATGGTTTTGATTTCGATACTGCTGGAACCATTTGAATAGAGCTGATTCTACTTCAGAAAAGGTGCACATCTTCATTCTGTTCAAATTCGGATTCATGGATTTTGGATTCTACCGCTTTTGAGTTTTCTCTTTTTCTTTTAATATCATTGACAGAGGGTATTTGCTTAGACATCTTTAATAGCAAAGAAAACTCACTCTGTTTCTCAGGAACTTAACAGCAAAAGATCGAACTAAAGAATGAAGGGGAACGTATCTTAACTTAGATCCGTCTTTGAATAAAAGTACAATCAGTTGACTTGACAACTCGACAGCTTAAAAGCAAATTCGTATTCCAGTAACATGTCAAAATATAAACAGTACAGTACAACAAATTTCTTTCTTTTTTTCCTTTTCGTTCTTTCGAAATAAATCTCGAGTCGTCTTTAAAAAAACTTCGAGTTAAAGGAAGTTAACTTCGAGATATTAAGAATAATTAGCATGGAATTAAAGACAGAAGGGTCGGGACTTGATAGAAACTTCGAGTTATAGTACCATTTGAGTTATCGGACTTCGAGTTATCGCGAATTAACTGTGTTAAACGCGTATCATAATTCAGTAAATTACACGCCCTATAGCCAGGGCTAAGGCAGAAATACATGAAATACACCGCCAGCTCAGTCAATTCCAGCCGAGGACTGCAGTTTCGTGCTTATTAGCACTCATCAGCCCGGCATAGGAGTGACTGAGCTGAAAGTGGAAAACCTCTTAAGGAAAGCCAAGAGTGCCAAACAAACTGGTAGCTCCTGCCTTTGCCTTCAAAATTCGAGTTGAACCGAACCATTGTTTCGGTCACTCGTCTGGTCAGTGCTAATTCTGTATTGCTACCAGTTTGTTTGGCACTCTTGGCGTCCTTAAGAGGTTTTCCACTTCCAGCTCAGTCACTCCTATGCCGGGTCGATGAGTGCTAATAAGCACGAAACTGCAGTCCTCGGCAGGAATTGACTGAGTTGGCGGTGTATTTCGCGTAATATAATGTATAAAAATGAATTTTTAAAAGGTTCTGTCTTTTTTTTTCTTTTTTTTCCTTTTTAGGGATTCTTGAAAGTTTTCAAATGGTACTGCCTCCTTGCACCGAGTTTATTTTAATTTGAGGGACATTCTAGAAAATGTTATTCTATAATTTTAAAATAAAATTCAGTTTATTAACAGGGATTAAAATAACTGTTTTCATCTAGTCAATTAATTATTTAAAAGTCAAAGTTGTCTAAAAGTATTGTAATTTGTCTTTGATTAGAGCCCGATATTTCATGTACGCACAATGAACGCAGCACGCTGAAGCGACTATGTAACAAAATCCCACTCGGAGATTAACCAGGGCCTATATTTCAGCGATCAAGCTCTAATAGTTTTTGGTTAAACGGATTAAAGAACCGCTCCGACAACTCGTTATATTTATAACGTTACTCCAACCAACACTTGGGTCATTCCTCAGAAAACGTAACTTTTGAACGCAAATAATTTTCAATTTTGAAACCTTTTGTTTTCTTTTTTTTTCGTTCTTACATGAAAGTGTTACCTAATAGAAGTAACCATAAACAATGGCCCAGCTTAGTAACAATTATTTTACTCATAAATAAAAGAAATAAAAAAATGCCTTGTTCATAGAAATAAAAAAAGAAAAAAAAAACTTTTATTTTTTTTTTAAATTGAGGCCAATTTAATATTAATGTAGTAATTTTGTTAATTGTGTAAACAATCAGCTATTTTAATTATTAGTGGGAATATAATATTACGCTCTCTGAATTAAAGTACGTCTTAGTTAATAGTTTCAAATGCATGTTAAAAAATAGTATTTAGTAAATTTGAGGATATACTGGCAATTTATAATTTTGGTAGAAATCCTATTATTGATGTATTTCTCCTCCATCATTTATTTTCGCCTCAGAAATAATGACATTGATAAGCTCTGTCACGGAGGTGAGGAATTTTCCATTAATATAGGCCTAATAGATACATTTTTCAGGGAATTTGTTTTTCTTAATTGCTACAATCTGCACATGTTAAGCATATGAAAACATGTTCACATTTTCTTTATATTAATTTATATCCTTGAAATTGAAGTTCACGAAGGTGAGAAGTCAGAATAACCATACTAAGTTTTTGAAGCAAAATCTCTTTTTTTTTTTTTTTTACAAAAATCTCACAAATTCAGCAATGGCTGAAAATAAACATGGGGACTCGCTTGTATCATGGAAAATAAAATTTGATGTCATTAATGTCATTTTGTGTTTAAGTAACGGAGGTGAGAATTTATTGTGTGACATGACTTCCTGTCCTACTAAAACGAAATAAAACACAATATTAAAAAAATAAATTTACTTAAACAATTAGTATTTGAGACACTTGTGGAAAGAATAATCAATAAATAAGTATATACTTTTAATTAAACAAGTTATTAAGCAACATAAACAATCACACAAGGTGTGTGACATGCCACGGAAGTGATAATTCATATGTTGTGAACTAAAAATATACCAAAATAAAAATTATTATTAAAAAATTTTTGGCAGGTTTAAATAGATATATTTTTGATGAAATTAAAAATTATTGTTAAATGAATTGTTCCTTAAAGTTTTTACTGTAAAAGGCATATGACAGAAAAGTTACACTTTTTGAAGAATGACCCACTTCATCTGCATCACTTCCATAGCATGTTGCTTTGGCGCGACGAACTTCTCTCTTTGCGCTAAAAGAAGTTAGTATTGGGGAAAACCAGAAGTAATAGGACATCTGCATTCATACCAAAATATATTGTGAAAAATAATTTTTAGCTTGTTCAGTAGGTGAAGCAGACAGGGGCGTTCCGAACTTATATGTTTGGGAGGAGAAAATTCTCGATTTACCTACTGATACTCCAAATATTATAGAATGATAACATAGAGTATCCATACATGCATACATATAATTTTAAAGAGATTTATAATCACTAAACTAAGTAATATTGCAATACCGAATCAAAGTCTGTCAAATCGTCAGACACTATTTGCCGAATAAGGAAGGTTTTGGGAAGTCACAGTGACCTCCCATTGGGGCATTCCTGGTAGCGGTAGCAGATTCGAATCAAGCTAGACTCGAAAGCTGCTACATCTACTGGACAAGCGAGAAATATTTTTTAAACATTTCATTTTGTTTGCATATACGGAGCTGTCCCATTCCTCCTGGCTCTTACCTTACTTCAAAAATGTTTTGCTCTAGCATTTTTGCTGTACTACAATAAATAAATGAATAAATAAATAAATAAAAATAAAGATAATAAGAAATATTATAATTTATAGTTTATGTATCGACTGATTAAAGAGAAATCATATTCTATATGCAATAAAGTGAAATTATATTTTTATGTAAAAAAAGTGAAAGCGTATTTTACATGTAAAAAAGTGAAATCATATTTTACAAGTAAAAAAGGGAAATAGCATTTCACATGTAAAACGAAAATGTCAAGAAACAACTTCAACGACCTTGCTCAGCCAATCCGAAAAACACATAAGAGAATTTAAGAACGGTAATTAAAAGTCCAAGCAACTACAACAGTCGAACAGAAAATGAACGATCCCGAAAGTTTCAAAAATTAAAGGGGGAAAAAACTTCAGCTACAACATTAACGGATGCTTGCTTTGTGGCTAATAAGAGGAAACTGAAAGCCCAAGTTGAAAGCGGGGAATGTAATTACAAAAGGCGAAATGTGGAGGCTGGGGGGGGGGGGGGGGGGGGGTAAGTACGGATGCAAATTTTCCTAAGGACTTTTGGAATGCTTAATGCGTTGGTCATTTGGTTTGCATTTAGATGCAAATGAAGTCAGAAAAGTGTTCGAGCCTGCTTATTAACTGACTCGCTCGAAAATTATGTTTCATGCCGCGTTTTAGTTGCTGAAATGACACGAATTTTATGTTTAAGTTTGTTTGGAGACCGTTAGATGAGAGTTGCGGTAACTATATAGTTGCATGCAAATTTGAATTGCGGAATTTTCAATGCTAAGTTAAAGAGAAAATGTTTTATTTTAACTTTCGCCTGAAGATTTCATATTTAATTTTAAGGTGCATTTGAACGAGAGTTACAAAAATAAGAATAAATTTGGAAAGCATATTATAAGTTAGGTCAGACCCACCAGTGAATGAAGACCTTGAGCGCACTTTCATTTTTAAAAATTCGCAACATCGGTAGAGACAGCATTTCGCTCAAGATATTAAACATATGTTATTATTTTTAAAAAATTGGGAGACATTTTCCGGTTCTGCATCAGATTTTTTCTGGGGGATTTTAAATGAAAAAAAGTGCACCAACGTAGTCAAGAGGAGTAATGTGGTTGAAAAAAACGTTTTTTCAGCTAGAGTCCAGAACATCCCCCCCCCCTTTTTTTACACTCACTAAGAGTATTATGCTGTAAAAGTTTTAGCTTTTTACTCAAATTTTAAGAGGGTGCTCAATGACCCCTTCATTTAACATTAGCCGTAGCATAAAAAATGCCAAAAATCTAGAAACATTTAATTTCCTGAGCTGTTTTTTTTTTTTTTTGTGTAAATAATTGTTTTATTGCAATATATATGTATATTATTATTTTACATTATATTATGTAGCATTGTTTTTTAGTTCAATGTATTTTAACCCCCCTCCCCATACGTTTGAAGTTTAGGGGAGTTGGTTGAGAACCCTCTTTCAGTTGAAATTGGAATCTAAAATTCTTCCAGTATATTACTATCCACAAGGGTAAAAATATTGAGGGCTGTCCTGGTATCAAGAAGAAACTTTTTTTACATGCATTTTTTAACCACCCTAGGAGATAGGAGGGCCATACCCAGCTCATGGAACTCAAAACTATGTGCAAGAACACACATGCAAGGGCCCATTATTGCGCTTTTCAGATTTTTTTTTTCGAAAAATTTCATAGGACCCCCTCCCCCATGGAAAATTTCTCTTTGTACCACTGGCAGTGAACTCAGTGAATGAGCACTCCGAACCAACCGACAGACTCAGCGTTTTCTATGTATTGAAAAAAGTTACTACTGCCAAATCCTCTAAAAAAACATCTTTTGAAACTTTAAAAAAAAAAAAAAAAACAAGCTTTTCATTCACGAGGGTAAGGTGTTCACTCATTGGTCTGTCTATCTCACTCATTCTGTTCATAAATCGAGTTCTTGTTCAGTGTAGCATGCTGTCCAATTTTAGTAATCTTGTCTTAAGAAAAATATTACATTGCTGCAACAGTGGCGGATACAAGGGGGGGGGGGTCATGTGGGTCATGACCCCCCCCCCCCCGTAACAGTATTTGAATGTTTGTTCAAAAAAAAATAAAAAACATGGTCGAAACCATAAGAAGTGGATACAAGGAGGGGGGTCATGGGGATCATGACCCCCCCCCCATCAAAATCTGCGACAATACTTTATAATCAGTTTTAAGGTTCATTGCATTTGCGTAGTGGAAATAATTGCTTGAAAAAAAAAGAATGAAAAGTCAGACCGAAACCATAATAAAAAACAGTAAATAGTTCTCGAATTCTTTTTTTTTTGATGGGGTGGGAGTATTAACTGTCACTTTTCTATTTATAGCATATGTATTTAAAATATGTAGACAGTAAAATAGCTTTTCTTGAGACAGTTAGTCTGCGGCGCTGGGTTCAGTATAATGAAAGCCAGTACAATGAAAATTAACAAAGAAGTGCCTGACGCCCGATCGCTTTTTATGCAACAAATTTAATCAACAATAGTTATTGTTAAGTGAAAAAACAGTATTTTGAATTCATCTGCTTTTCTTAAAATTTACAAAAATCACAACTGTAGTTTTTAGCTGTTTCAGCATCGCTACATTCTGAATGCACCCACTTACCATAGCAAGTGCATCTGTATCACAGTTCGTTCGTTCCATATTTATTGCATAGAGCAAAGTTAACCGTTTGGATCGCTTGGATCAAAAAGGTCATTATTTTCGTCGTCGTCACAAAACTTTTTGACGTCGATGTCCTCCTCATCTGAAGAGATTTCTACACTAAAAAGTCGCTTGCCTCTTTTCTTATTAGATTTATTCATTTTCTTTGCTGTGTTGTCACTGCTTTCTCTTTCTTTCCCTTGGATTCAGTTTTGATGGACATTCCCAAAACTTTCCTGCGGATTTTCTTTCGGCTTACTTCTTTTTCAATGTCTTTTCCTTTCTTTTAGCTACTGTTTCTTCCAAAACTGCCTTCATTGGGGTTCCCGTTAGAATTGACGAGTGGCCTTTTCTTTTAGAACTTTCCTCGACTCTTTCTGCTGCCAGTTTTGGAATTGGTGAAAACGTTTGCTTCCGGGGGTAATGCCGCTCCCATGGCGGCATTGCCTCCGGAGAGGTGGCGTCTTAACCCCGATCCGACAAGATGGAAGAAATGTAGATTTTAAGACATCAAAACAAACGGAAGTGATCAATATTAATGATTAAAATGCATGCCAAAATACGTAGTTAAAGGTTGTTTATAGCAAATGCAGCCACTGTAGTATCTAAAGGTACGTACCTCAGCTTATTCAAAGTGGAAAAATAAGATCAAACTTCTTCAACACAACGGTCGTCACTATAAGAACAAAACAACGCGCGCAATGGCTGCAATCGACTTGGGGCATTGGTTGTAGTATCGTTCGCTACAGGTCAGGAGCAGTCAGGCCAGTTATCCGGTTTCCTTGACTCAAATATCAGGGGGGGCGGCATTTCCCCAGGTGGCGGCAATCCTCCGGTCTACCATAGGTTCTCAACTGATAATATTTTAAGATTCATTTTTTTTTTCAAATGTATTCAATCAACCAGAATTATGTTCTAAAAACTGAAGTGTAAATGTTATTGAGCTTAAAAATATGGCTGCAGCACACTAGTTTCCTCATACATACTATATTATTTTGCATCTAACTTGTAAGTTCTTGAAAAAAGATAGATGAGTAATATGGATAGTCCGTCAAAGTTACTGGGGGGGGGGGGGATTAATAGTCATTGTGATAACCATATGAGTTAAAAAGGTTTTTCATTCTGGGATGCGTAATTATGAAAAAGAAGCCTCGAGGTTTTATTACCAAATCTTTGTATAACAGTGTGTTACCAATTAATCTGCAAGACCTTTATTTTAGCAATCATTGATAATAAATTCATACTTCTAATTGCAAAAATGATCAAAATAACGAGCAGAGCTTTCAGATACTGAAAGTTTGAAGCGAAAAAGTAACTTTGGAAAAAAGTGCGAAATCTAACTTTTTATATGGACCCAAGGTCCCCAACTAATATTTAGGGAAATAATCTCTACTGAAAAATAATTCAACACAAAAAGTTTGACATTAGTACGACAAATATTTATCGAGGTATGAAACGCAGCGGTTTTTTTTTTTTTTTTTCTTGTTTGTTTGTTTGTCTTACATCACTTTATAGTGTTAAGTTTACACTCGCAGTCAACAACACATTTTGGGGGATAACATAGCCGCTAACAAAGGTTTAAAATTATATGTGTGCATATAATATTTCTTTTTTCAAATTGTGTACAAGCTTTTGTGGCGTTTTCTACGCATCGTAGCATAGCATTTGTATTTATTTTTCAACAGCAATGAAAAATATAAACATTTTTTTTTCCCCTTCGACAACCTGTTATTCCTCTGGAAGAGCGATAATCTCCAACGCCATCTTTTGCATAGTCCCTTTGAACTTTGAACTCGAATATCTCCTTGAGTTTTTGTCGCAAATGTTTCAAATTTTTTTGCGTTGGACTTTTTTTATGTTTTAAGTTAAGAGACCTAAAGTCCGTATAAAAAGTCAGATTTCGTATTTTTTCACTGATTTTTCTCTTTCGCTTCAAACTTTCATTGCTTTAACTATGCCCCTTATTGTAATCATTTTTGCAATGGAAAGTACGCATCTAGGATCAACGGTTGCGAAAATAGAGGTTTTTTTGCAGGTTAAACGGGAACAGGCTGCGTAAGCTAAGTATATGTAGGATAATATTACAATCCTTATATGCACATACAGTAAAATCCCTCTAATACAGACACTAACGGGACAAATTTTTTTGTCCGCAATAGAGTGGTGTCCGCAGGACAGGAGTTTAATAATGTTATTTGTATTGGAACTGGGGAATTAAACCTTGTTCGCATAAGAGGGGTGTCCGTTAGGAGGGGTTTTACTGTATAAGGATGGTTTATCTCACTCCACCCCTTCCTCCCTTGAAAATTGGATATGCCACTGAAGCTTTAAAGTACCAGAAAAGTTAAATTTCATTTATAAACTCAGATTAAAATAATTGGGTGTTTTATATTCTCACATAAAGCTACAATTACAACACTACACTTACGGAATATCATTTCCTTTAAATTGCCATCCAGATTTTTTTTCTTCCAACAAACCCTTGTTTCTTCAAATCGAAGCAGTTTCTTATTCTCAAGTTAAAAAAAAAACCATTTACAAATTCACAGCATAACTACAAAAACTTTCAAAGCCATTTTTCTCTTTAAAAAATAAATGAAAATGAACATCTCGCATTTAAATTTCTGTTCTGCAGTAATTGTTAATAGCACAATTCATTCATTCATGTTTACATACTTTTTAAGAAAACAAATGAAAATATCAAAGATTCAGTCAAGAATACGAGTACATTTACACTATTATTGATCTTGATCTTGAACCGAAATTCCAATATATTTAACGCTGGAATCATCAGTTGATTCATGTTTCAATAACAAGCTGTTGTCAGATGGCTACAGCCAAATGGACTGGAAAAAAATCGTTAAGAAAGTAATCTTAAAGATAAATAGCATTCCTATATTTTCTTCTTCAAATAGCTTTTACTTTCATTTAGTAAATCGCTCCGAAAAGGAGACGCGTGGGAATGAATCCAATAAGACCACAAAAGGCAACAAGCTGTCGAAATCAAATATAAGCTCACACACTACTCTTCGTTGCATCAGATGGAATGATCTTTCTTTATAAGATGGTTGCCGATGTTTTCAAGTCGAAAATATTTCAGGTTAGTTGAGGAATTTCTTCAAGAAAATCTGTTTTTCTTCAATTTTAAGTTATTTAGTGCAGTATGTGAGTATATTTTATCGTTATTCATTAGAATGATCAAATGATTTATTTAATTCCCATACAACTTTTGACATCTTTGGACTAACTTCTGATAAAAATCCTGAAAATACAATTTTTTTTCATTAATATCTTCAGATAAATGTTATTTTTTTGATATTACTAACTGTTTTAAATTTAACCCGAAAATAAACTTCAGAAATTTAGACTTTTCGGAAGACTCTGAAAAATACGAGCTGACTTCAAATTGACGCCATACGTTCTATCTGTTTGACGCCATTAGTTTGTTTGGCATCGAAATTTTCACATTTCCCCAATATTTGCCTTGAATAGGGCATGGCTTTAAAAAAAAAAAATAAGCGATAACTGCCAATGTAGTACCACATTTGTGTTTTCAGGCAACAGAGAATGTCCCGTGAATGAACATTTTAGATTTCAATGAGATTACTGTGCTATATCTACCTAATATAGAAGCTACTGCAAATGTTATGGAAGAGAATGATGTTGAAAGAGAACTTCATATTTAGAATGAAAAAAAAAAACGTGGAGTGGCGATTTGGGCATTAACAAAGCGATGTTTCGACTAGTACGATGTGGGGAACTTCCACCTTCAGTGATGCTAAAGGGAAAGATTATTCACGAAATTAATATTTAGTACCCAATAAACAGGGATGCCCACCTGGGGGGGGGGGTCATGGCACGGACTGTGCCACTGAAAGTTTTAGGGGAAGGGTGTTTTGAGGGGTATTTTTCTCATTTTTAGGGGGGACTCTTGCTTTGGGGGGGGGGTGGAGTCTTCATGATATTTAGGGGGCTGCGCCCTTGATTTTAGGGGAAGGGCTTGCAATGAAAGTGATACTTAACAACCGCGATACCCTTCCGAAAATTGTCGTGTTGCGTGGTAAGGAATTCGCGTTACCTTCAAAATTCGTTACGCGAGAAAAACTCGTAGTATATAGGCATTTCACGTAAATCGAATCGCGTTGTAACGCGAGTGAACTGTAGTTTAACATTGCTCAGTGATTTGGATATTTATTAATATTTGGTTATAAATACTAGAACAGTTTGGGATATTTTTCCCCATTTTTTTATTTTTTATTTTTTTACTGATTGAGTGTTGATATATTAACGTAACAAAATTCAATTATTAAATATTGTAAGTTTTTGAGGCTATTCGGTGAAATTGAAAAATGCTTTTATTACATTTTATCAGTGGCGTAAGAAAGGAGATGGTGTTCAGGTCCGGATCCCTAGTTTGAAGCTCAAAATCAATTAATTGTTCCTGCAAAGTATAAGTTCCTGAATCATAAACAACGCATACTTTATTTCGAGTATGGCTTGAACTACCTCATAAATATTTGTCATGTGACCGGAGGGCTACAAATAAAATCCGATTTTACTGAAAGTTGTGGTAATATATTATATATGTATCTATCTATGTCATCGCTACTCTTGGTGAACGCTAGAAAACTGTGCATCGAACGAGGTATCGATAGACGCTTAATTATTCAGACATCATGTTTAGGCAATTCTCGTTTTTCTACTACTATAATTGGCGATGATATTAATTCAAACGTAAATTCTCAAGGAGGTTTTTAACACCCGAAGGAAAGCACACTAGCACGAAAGCTGGCACTTTAACTAAAACCCTTGGTTCTTCTTTTTTCAAGGTTATGTTTTTCTCGCCTCTGCAAAACAAGGGCCTCTTTTTGTACGGTACTTTGTGTGTGTGTGTGTGTGTGTGTACTATTTTCACTCTATTTCTATTCAAAGTGGAAGTGATTGAATGATTCGAGTTAATGGTAAAGTGGAAGAGGGCTGCAAATTGGGAATGGAATGGATTAAGAAGTGCGACGTGCCGATAATTAGTGTACTGCTCAAAAAATTAATGTACCGCCGTATTTGACAGGAAAGGATGAAGTCCCTAAAGCACACCGCCGAGGGCGGTATACACCAGTATACAGCAGGTGGGCTGGACAAGCCGCCGTGACCAGCGAGGCTAAAAAGACCACTGCAGTACACCTTAGTGCACCGCCCAGGGCGGTGTAAACTGATTTGCTGCAGGCGGGTTGCACGAGCCGCCATAAACGGCGAGGTATAGCTGGCGGCCGAAGGCAGCTAATCTAGCCACCCTGGCAGTAAGTCTTACAGGGTGTGTATTTTAAGTAATGAGAATATTTTTGTTCTGACGTGGCTGTACGCCAGATGGCGCTCCGACCGGTTGGAGTCGGTAGTGGGGCGTGGGGCCTTCGACCTTGATAACGCTCCACTCGGCAGTCGCCTGTTGGCTTTGTTTGAGGCAGGATCACGCGTGGCGTAGACATCTTCAAAAAAGTGTGTGCAAGTTCAAAATGCAACAAAGCATTGAACAGCGTTACGCAATCAAATTGAGTTCGCCTTGGAAAATCGGCTGTGCATCAACGCTGGAAATGATTCAGCAAGCGTACAGCAGGGAAAGCTTATCGCAAGCGCAAGTACTTAGAGGCCGGGGAAGCGAAGAGGAAGAGCCCCGTGCAAATCGCCCGTCAACATCAAGTTCCGCAGAAAACGAACAACGTGTGCGACATTTGCTGAACACGAACCGGCGTTTAAGTGTTCGCTTGATCGCAGAAGAGCTATGAGTGGATAAAATGGTTGTGCACACAAAAGCATCAGTGAGCATCTTGGAATGAGGAAGATTTGCGCCTAACTCGTGCTTCGTGGTTGCCGAGAATTTTTCAAAAAATGGCATTGTAACAATTCCACAGCCTCTCTACAGCCCCGACCTTGCCCCAGCAGACTTTTCCCTTTTCTGGATGTTTCGGTTGGTGACTTCCAGGGAGCGCACAGAACGTCGGAGCGTCGCATACAGAAGTGTGTTGATGTTCAAGAAGCATATTTTGAAGACTATTAGAGTTTTGTAGCGATATCTCTAATAAATTATTTTTTGTGGATTTATTCTCATTACTTAAAATACACACCCTGTATATATTAAAAAGCTAGTGTATAAATCTTTGTATGCATTTATCTATCTATGTCACTCTAACTTCTTCCGAACGCCAGAGAATTAACAATCGAACCAGGCATCGATAGGTTTGTAATTTTTCAGGCATCATGTTCAGGCAGTTTTCGTTTTTCTACGACTATATTTGGCGAAGAAATTTATTGAAACGTAAATTCTCAAAGACGTTTCTACCGCAGAAAAGAAAGCACACTGGCATGAAACCTCGCACTTTGCCAATACCTACAAGAGCCGCTTTTTGTGTGGCTTATATTTTCTCTCTCTTTTCTGTTTAAAGCGGAAACGATTGAATGATTCGAGTTAATGGTGAAGTGGGGGAGCGCTACAGATTGGGAATGGAAATCTAGAGGTTCACCCGCATTGAAAATTAATATACTGCTCACTAATTAATGTACCGCCGCATTTGGCGAGAAAATGTAAAGCCTCTAAAGTAAACCGTTGAAGGCGGTGTACACCAATCCACAGCAGGCGGGTAGTGCGAGCCGCCTTGGCGGCTAGCATCTACAGAAACTTTTATTATAACTCACTGTAAGTTTGATGCATTTAAGTAAAATCATTACAGCGTTCGCAGGGGCTTTTTTTTTTTTTTTTTTTTGTCCTATTCAGTATGAAACACCAAACACCATGAATATACAAATAAATAGATAAAAAAAATTCTTTTTCTTTTTATGAAAGAATTGCTAAAATAATAAATTAAATCTATCATTTCATTGAAACAAATGCTCTCCCCGAAAACATTTGAACGGGGCAATTGCAGTTCAGTCATCTGACTGAAAAATTTCATTCTTTGCAGTCAACTCTGTCGTTCATCTTCGTTGTTGCCTTTTCTGAAATATTAATTCATAACACTTACAAACATTTTTTTTTTTTTTTTTGATGCAGTTATACTGGTCAACATTGTAAAATCTGAAAAAAAAGAAAAAAAATCCAACGCAATGAATCGACCGAAAATATAAATGTTTTTTTACAGCAAAAAGTTTTTCTTTTCTTTAAACTAAACAATTTCGCCGAATTCAAAATGAAAACGTAATTATTATGCTCACTCTTTTGTCATAAAGTACCAAATAAACATAGGCATCCTGTTATGATACCGAGTTATTAGTCTCCGAAAGTTCCAATACCTATCATTATTTTCGAATAAAAGTCTTCCAATGAAATAATAATAGCACAGAACGAATTCCTTTTTAAGTCTTTGTATAACAATTCCTAGAAATCGTGGCTTTAACGATTTTTTTCTGAAAAACTATTATTTCGACAGCAACTTTGCCACTGTTAGTAAAATAAACGTCCTCAGTAGGGTTCAACATTCTGTCAACTAAATCATTATCTCATGGTACTTAGAATAAAGAACTCAGTGATGCAAATTAGCTTTTTTTAGTTTGATAGTTTGTCTAAACAACTAGGTAATTTCAGGTTTCAATAAAGTCAGATCCAGTTAGTTTGAATTTTCTGAAAGGAAGGAGCAGGAGGAAAAAGTTTTTTTTTTTTTTAATGTTTAGTCATGAGACGTTAGAATGTGTAAATAAAATTTTACTTACATTCAAATCCCCATATGGGGTCGTTTCCGAAATTTTAAAAGTATTTTTTTCTGAAAGAGCATGCTTAAAAACATAGGATCTGACCATTTCTTAAAATAATTTGACAAAATTTAATATTTTCAAAAAATATTTTAATCAGTGTGCGTTCATTGTTTACGCTCCTGCTGATGACATCACAAAGGATGAAATGCCATTTACTGTTGGCATTCACATACGCAATATTTAATTCGCATCTTTACTCACATGTACTGGCAATGATATGGTTGATAGCAAACGTAGAGCGCAATATTTAATTCGCTTCATGATTATCATAACGTGAAAACGCGGTAGACAGATGCGCCAAAGTACATCATTTGTGACGTCATAAAGACCACGCCTTATTTTCAAAACAAGACATTTAAAAAAATTAATTAAAAATTAAGCGTTGGCCAAAATGAAAGTTTTTTCTCACTCCATGTTATTTTTTATTTATATTTATTTATTTATCTATTCATTTTTTTTTTTTTTTTGCTTGTTCTATCGATTTCAGTGACTAAAAGTAGAACTTTTAACTGAAGGAAACAACCCCATTGTGACAGGTTTGAACTTTTACCTTAAGTAGCAAATTAATCATATGTTTTCCATTTCAACGAAGTATTGTAGTTTTAGGAAGAGCCTTAGTACTTCAGGTCAGGACAAGGTATAGTTGTGCAAATATTCCCATTTAAAAATAAAACAAAAAAATATTCACTGTTCCAAGTTCCTCCTCCCTAACTTGGGACACTTAACATTTTGATTTTTTTTATATATGTGCAGCAATAGATGATAGTTTGGGACAACTATTGTCATTGAATAGATTTTTATTTTACAACTAAATAAAGAAAAAATAGATCTAGATAGAAATAATAGTTTTTCAGCTTTCCCAGAGTCCAGAATGTATACTTGTCCCTGAAAATATTGATAGTCTCATCAACCCTCTTAATTCTTTTAAATGCAATGTTTCCACACTCGGATCTGTAGCTTTTCGTAATCTGTCCTGAAGTTTTTCGTAAATCCAAATGATTCCTTATACTGCTCGCTCTTACCTCTCTATGCAATTTACCCAGAGAATTCACTTTATGCTAATTTTCTTTATATCTTGGAATACGTTTCCTTGTTGAAGATTGTTGTCCTGCATACGATTGTGCGTTTCGATTTTGAACAAATATTATTAGTAAGGTGTTTAGGTACTGGATTTCAATATACCCTAAAAGTATTCATTTTATGCTGACCCAAAGATGTAATGTAAACTAACCATTTAATCATATATTGTACCTTAAGTGTCCCAAACGACTGCTTTATTGCACTGGCACCGCCAGAAATACCTCCAGGAGGGATTTTTTGATCCAAAAATACCTCCAGGAGGGTTTTCTTTGATCAAAAGTACCTTCTGAAGGGGATTTTCAGATCAAAAATATATTCTGAAAAGTGTTTCTTGATCAAAACAGCCCTTTCATATGCATAAACTACTGTATTAGAATTTGCATTTATGTTAAAACCAATGGATATGGGTGGTGTTTTCACCCCCCCCCTCCGCCCCTTCGATGCGCCCCTGATTAACAGCAATAACAAAAATCTTCGGAGCACTTCATGAAATCTGAAAACTTGCAGGAAAAAAAAATAAGAAAAGAAATAATAAAAGGAAAATCTAATCTCTTTAAAAAGAAAGTAAAATCATTAGTTCTCTCACTCCTTCTAACGATCTAATCAATAGCATAGATAAAACAGATTATACACTCTCCCTTAAGTTGTTTCTACACTACATTTTAATAAGGGTTTTCAGTCATGTGTTATCATTATAATTTTTGAAAAAGAAAAAAAAAATCTTTTTCTGCAGTTCCATTAGTTCAACCACTGCACGCAAATCCCCTATTACAAGCGAGTGTCCCCCAACTTTATATTTCGCTCTTGATGGTAATGGAACGGAATACTAATGTTTAATAGTCGCACTAAGTGCCGAAAATTTAGCAACACTGAGCGTCTGTATTAAACAAACACAATAATAATGGGCATTTTTTTTCTTATTGTATTAAAAACAGCTCCTTTTAAGACCCCCCCTCCCCCCTCTCTTCTCCTCCCAAAGGGATGAAGAACGTGAGTGAATTGAGGAATGGAAAAAGGGTGGTTTTATTAGTTCTACAACGGACGTGACGTGTTGCTATCTAATTCAGACACACTTATAGATTCAGACGAATGTTACATTTTGCTCATTCGTGCAAGATAATTTATTGTATCGATTTGAATTAATCGCGTATCAGTTTGTAATAACTTGATTACAGGAAGAAATCAAGCGATTAAGATTATTTTTCTACAATCATCATGCAGTTTATTTTATTTTACATGCTATACTCAATAGATATGTCTTCGTTTAAATAAAAATTTAGTTTAAAAACTCGCTATTGGACGTTTACTAATTTCATTTGTAGGGTAAGGTTGCTATCATTGAGCCGGCTCCTTAATTGGGTCAACTCTATTTATTATGTATATAGCTAATGTAGTACATAATTAGAATAGTAAAGTCTAGTGTTATAATGTCTGAATGATCAATAACCCATTACATGTCCCAGCGAGCATAGGCTCCATAAAAGGAACCATAACATTGGCGACGAGTGTGTGTTACGAAACCACTAATGTAGTGCTATAAAAGTTCTCGTTTCAAAAAGGATAGGGTAATTACCCGAAGACGGCTCAAGGTAGGAAATTTATATATTTTAGTATTTTGGATTGAAAAATAATGGAGGCCCTGGTTCAGGAACTCATAAAACAAAACGAAGCCCTTGTACAAGCTCTCAAGCTTAAAACGAACACCCTAAGTGAGTCAAAAGTGACAGGGCTCAATTTTGAAAAATATGATGAAATGTCCGAAAATTTTGATTCCTTCATAGAAGTTTTGAGGCATTCTTAGATATTTAAAATGTCCCGAAAGAAAAAAGGGCGAAAACGCTTATATCAAGTTTGCTAGCAAAATTATACAATTTACTGAAGAATCTTTTGTCACCCGACAACCCTGGGGAAAAGGATTTCGAAACGCTCAAGGACATACTACGAGATCATCTCAATCCAAAGCCATTAATTATTCCTAGCAGTCACATATTTTTAAACCGCAAGCAGAACGAGAATGAGCCGATCAACGCCTACATCGCAGAACTTCGCTCATTAGCAATTCCCTGCTATGTATAAACCAGATGTCTTAAATACAGGGGCGTAGCTAAGGGGGGGGTTTTGGGGACAAAACCCCCCCCGAAAAGTTAGTCTCAAAAAAAAAAAGAGAAAAAGAAGAGAGAAGAGAAAGAAAAAAAAAAGAAGAAAAGGAAAAAATTCCAAGCGATTATACATATATATATACACATATATATATATACATACATATATATATATATATATATATATATATATATATATATATATATATATATATATATATATATATATATATATATATAAAAGAAGTAACCCCCCCCGAAAGTCGGGTCTAGCTACGCCACTGCTTAAATATGATGCTTCGAGATGTTTTTGTTAGCGGATTAAGAGCAGGGCTGCGGAGTCGGAAGGAAAATGGCCGACTCCGACCCCGACTCCGACTCCTGGATTTTGAAACGCCCGACTCCGACTCCAACTCCGACTCCGACTCCGGATTTTTTTTTATTTTTTTAATTGTATTTTTTAAACTCCCTCTCTCCATTCAAGGGAAGGGGGAAAACCTCTTAACAGAGATTGAAATATTAATTCCTTTTTATGAAAATTTAGCATTTTGTTTTTTATTGTAAACCCAAGACGTCATACAACGTTAGAAATTCAATTTAAAAATCAAATTTTCCAATAGTTACGAGTTAAAAAGTGAGATGACTTAAAAATCCCTTTTAAAAATTTTGAAAATGATTATCTGTAATTTGCCCCCCTTTAATGTTTAACAAATATGTATTGATCAAATCGTGTGCTTTCAATTTTTGAAAGCTGTAACTTGAGAGAAAAAAAACTTTTTTTCTAAATCCAAGTTCTTGAGAGGGAGTGGTTTGCCCCTGGTGACATCCATCTAGTAGATGACACCCAAAGTTAATTTCAGAGTTTACAAAAAATATAAATACTTTAATTCTGAAAATTTTCACGAATATATTTTAAATTATATTTCATCAATAAAATTCCAACGAAAATAGGGCACATATGCGTCAGGAGCTAATTTTACACAAAACGCGGCGGTATACAAATTTGTACGAATAGCTTTTACTATACCTATATTTCTTCTTCGCTAAATTTTTAATTTAAATTTTATTGGCTGCTTTAGAATTAACCTAAATATGAAGATTTTAAGATTAACTGCATTTCTTGAGTGTTGTAATCAAGAAATTTTTTACACTTATTTTGTTACATACTTTTTAGTGAGAACCAAGCTTACAGAAATAGTCTTAATAAAGAAAAAAACATTAGATTATTTCATCGAATCTTTTGGGTTCGTGCTTTCGAGCCAGAACTTCTTTGAATTTGCCGATCACACTTAAACGTTTCAACCTTAGCTACAGGCGTCGACTTACTAATTTGTTACGTTTCTTTTACTATTTTAAACTGAGATAGAACAAAACACTATATTTCTATTTTTATTTGAAAGTGATTACTTGAAAATGTTATTCAACAAAACCGTTTGCTGACAGTTGCTATTAGTTAAGTTAAAAAGCAAGCAAACTAGGGGACGGCTACAGAAAGTTCGGTAAGCATTCAAGCTAGCTGATTGCCATAATGGCAGTTATTTTCTCATTAGTATCTTTTTATACATGTAATCGAACCAATTGGTAATCAATTTTTAAAAAATGCAAGGAGAGTCAGTGAAAAGGAAAGAAAAAAAGAAGCCCGGAGTCGGAGTCGGAGTCGGCATGTTTTCCAACGACTCCGACTCCGACTCCTTTATTCCAAAATCAGTCCGACTCCGACTCTTCGACTCCGACTCCGACTCCGACTCCACAGCCCTGATTAAGAGATCGTGCAATACTAGATAGATTGTTTGAGGAAAATGACCTTGAATTAAATCAAACCTTACAGATTGTTTTAGCGATGGAAAAATCTCATAAATCCACTGCAGAATTAATTGGTAGGCAAACGGAAATTCATAACTATAATGCTGAAAGGGAAAAGAGCCAATATCGGAAGAAACAGTACTCTCAAGATGAAAATAAAAGAAAATGCTCGCGATGTAATGGAACAAATCATTCTAAAGATGAATGTAGGTTCAAGACTAACAAATGCAAATTATGCGGCAAAATTGGCCATTTAGGAAAAGCATGCTTTTCTGCCAAAGCAAATAAAGTTAATAAACCTGTTAAGCAAAAACAGGTGGATGCAGAAGCTTTTTCTGAAGATTAAGGTACTGATTCCGTGCCTATTTACACAATTCAGTCTCAAAAGTGTACACTGCCTGAACAAGAACCGCAAGGAAACCTATAATGGTAAAAGTTCAAATAGAAGGCCATTGGGTAAACTTTGAAGCCGATACAGGTGGAGCAGTTTCAATAATGTCGCTAAGGAATTTCCGAAAAATTTCCAATAAGAAAATTCAGCCTACGAAATAGATTTTTAAAACGTACAAAAGATAATAAAATTATTCCATTGGGTTACGTAACAGTTAATGTTATCTATAATGAGGTTACATACGCATTAAATTTGTATATCGTTAAGGAAAATTTAGATACAATTTTTGGTCGCGAATGGTTGTATAAAATTAAGTTAGATTGGAATTTAATAAAAAATCGCAAAACTGAAACAAAAAGTAGTCTTTCGAAATTGTTAGACGAATATAAAGAGTTATTTAGTGATGATTTGGGAGAAATTAAAAATTACGAGTGCAAATTAGAGGTAAAACCTGACGCTAGTCCGGTATTCTGCAGACCTAGACCTATGCCCTTTGCGCTGAAAAATAGGGTTGGCGAGAAAATAGATCGCTTAGAATGCGAAAATATAATAGAAAATGTAAATATATTTCGAATTGGCAACACCGATCGTACCGGTGATGAAATCAAATTGTAAAGTTGGGTTGTGTGCAGATTACTCCGTAACATTAATTAAGAATTTAAAAGTGCAACAACACCCACGTCCTAGAATGGAAGATATTTTTGCATCAGTGAGTGATGGGGAAGATGCCGCGCTCATGGGTTGAAAATTAACAAAGAAAAAGTAAATTCTTTCAAAAAGAAATAGAGTTTTTAGGGTATAACCTGTGGGACAAAATTTCGGTGTTTGCGCGGAAGGGTACAAATTCGAAATTACTTCTCTTTTGATTAGCTAAGGCGAGAATTTTCACGCATGCAATAACTACAGAAATAGTTTTCTAGCGATATAAATGAATTTTGCTCATTCAAATACATTTAAGTTGTTTGAGTCTTATCTAACTTATCATCAAATAGCATTTTAACTAAAAATATTTTATTCTACGTCAGAATTTATTTTAACATCTGATAAAATACCACATACGATTGAGACAGTGAGAAGCAAAGGGATGCAAGTGGACTATTTTAAGTTTGGAGTAAAACGCGTTTAAAGATCCGATCATAGGCATGCTTTCATTGAATTTTTTTTTTTTCTAAATCATGCTATACAGCACAGTAGCGTAACTAGGGGTTGGCAGCAGTGGCTCTCGCCAAGGGCGCAGCAGCCAGCGGGGCGGCATTTCGACAGATTAATTTTTTTAAAGATATTATTATTATTATTATTATTATCATTACTATTATTATTTTGATCATAGAATTTGAAAGATGCTTAAATTTTTTCTTAAAAAAATCGCAAGAAAAAGAGTTAAAGGGAATAATATATATATTTTAAAGGTGAAAAAACCTGTAGTTAATGTATAAGACATTGGTTTTTGAATACTGATATAATCTTATATAAAAACTTTTCTTTTGGACACAAATGAAGTTTTTTTTTCTCTCAAAAATACCAGACAGAAGAATAAAAGATTGATAAAACTTTTCTGGGTAGCACGAACTGCACCCCACCCTATACCCAGTAGCGTACCAACTGGTTGGCAGGAGTGGTTCTCGCCAGGGGGCAGCAGCCAGACAGTGGTATTTTGACTGATAAAAAAAAGAATTGTTTTTTTTTTAAATTTATTTATTTATTTATTTATTTTTAAAATGATCATATAAGTAGAAAAAGGCTTTTATAAATAAAATTAAAAATAAAAATAAAATTCACAAGAAAAAGAGCTAGAAGGGAAAATGAAAAATCCTGAATTCTCAAAAAAAGGGGGGAGGGGGATTTTACCCGTGGGCGTGAAATTCTATTCCGATTCATTGAGTTCGGTTAAGTTTTTAGCTAAGCGCACAATTTGTTTCAAAAGCACATGAGCACCAGGGAGCGGAAGTGGAGGCCATTCTATGCCGGATGATTTCTTTCTTTCTTTTTTCCGGAAATGGGGCGCCATTTTGTCGTGTTTTAGTTTGAAGTGTATGGTTTTTCTTAGGCTAAGTATTTACTCTCATTATAATAAATAATCTAAGCATAAAAAGCCTTATTTGAACAAAATATTGGGAGGCCTTAATTAGCGAATATCTAGTGCTTTTATTTTGCCTGCATGTAAGTGGTCACGTTTTTTAATCAATTTCAGATTATCAATGCTTTTTGTATTTGCTTTGCTTTCCTAATTATAATAGAATTTTTTAAATGCTTTGATTTTTATTTGAAAAAAAAATTTTTTTTTCTTTCTTTCTTTTAGAAAATGTGTTAATTATATTTATATTATACATTCTTCTATTGGTTTGAAACAAGTTCTATTAAAAGTTAAAGCTGTTTTGAAAAAATAACTAAATACGTTACTATAAACTGAACTGAAAAATGTTTATTCTCATTCAAGAACGTACATTATTTATTTTTATTAACCTACTGCAAATACTATTGGTTTTATTGAATTTATGTGAAATGGTGGGGAGGGGGAGAATTAAAATTTTTGGGAAGGGGAAAATTCTCAATTCGCCGAATAAAAACCCAATTTTACCGAATGATAAAATTTGAGCATGCACACATATACATACATTACATCTACTGCGATGGAACATTGGACATTGAAAACTATTCAAAATAAATAAATAAATAAATAAATAAATATATATATATATATATATATATATATATATATATATATATATATATATATATAAAGTTGGAATACTGTCTCCTTATTTGCCGAATAAGTTAGTTCATGTTCCAACCCCCCCCCCCCACTAAAAAATTTTTTTTTGGAGGTCACATTTGACCTCCGGTGACTTCCCATCGACGCGACCCTGGGGGGGATGACGCAATTTCTTAAGTTTGCCAGTGGCGCCAGACCTCGTAGTTACGCTACTGGCACAGCAGCACCTACCAGGGCTACTAGTACCATCTCTTGCCCCAAGACAGAGAAGAGGTTCACTTACCATATGTACTGGTTATCTCCAAATTTTTATTTTTGCCACTTGCATCCCTTTGCTTCTCACTACCTCAATTGTGCACGAAATATTTTTTAACTTTTTTTTCCGAAACTTGAGTTATTTAAATCAAAAAGTAGTATTTCATGTAACACTCGTACGTTATGATTATCAAAACGGTCGTCCGTATAATTCGCTTGTCACATCGAATTTGTTCTATTAGACATGCGTGCGTTAAACTGCCAGACGCGCTTGGCGTTTTCTACTGGATTTCCAGCTTTGTTGTCATCATACATACTTAAGGCTGTCCGACCAATATACGCACGCTAATGAGATCTAGCTTCAGAATGTATTATTCTGCGCAATAAAGATCAAAATTACGTATTCAACTTGCGTTTGAATGTTTTACGCTTATGACTAATTGTACCACAGACACTCAGGCACTGTAAGCTTTAATTAAACAGTTAATTCTTCGATACAGTATTTTTATGTTCAATTTCAAAATATTACTCCCAAATTAAGAAAGAATTCGAATAAAATAATGTAGTAAGCCCTCGTTATATCGTGCTTCATTATATCGTTCTTTCGGGTATATCGTACTCTTGCTTTGGATATATCGTGTCTAACCTCTCGGAAAATTTAAGGGGAAAAAATTTAACACATACACTCTGTAATTAAAAAAAAATCGACGCACAAAGAAAGAGTTTTCAGAATGAGATGAAATTTTACATGCGTGAGAACAACAATGATTTAAAAAATTAATTACAAAAGGAAAGCGAAATGATAATTTACTACAGAGAAAATCTCAAATGAATGGAGTTTTTAGTCCCCAGGTGGGCTCTACCTCTATAGCATAAATGCACGAGGTGATACTGGAGAGGATTGAGGCTCTAAAGTATTGCATGACGCCCTACGTCATCACGTTCTTTTTAAGGCGCCACTAATTCGATCAATCTCGCTGGCCGTCAAACTTAAGGTCTCATATGATCCCAGATATGCTCGATCTGTGACAAATCAATCAATCGAGGGGGCTAGAGAAGTGATAGTGTGGAAGTCCCCTGGCATATTTGCTGTGTGTGACCGAGCATTGTCCTGTTGGAAAATGGCTCCTGGAAGCCCCGCCATGAGTGCCAACACATGTGTCCAAAGTATTCCATGAGCTTACCTGTAGGCTGTTATAGTGTTGTGGATCAATATCGAGGGACACCCTGTTTAGTGTGTGATAGTACCCCCATAACATCACCCCTGTTGTGGGCGCACTGTGCGGCTGAAAAGCAAAGCCATTGTTAGGGCGTTCGCAGCCGAGTCTTCGCAAGTGTGTACGATTGTCATCATTGCCCAAATTAAATCTGGATTCGTGGGAAGTTAATCGGGCGATGACGACAATAACATTTTTGGGCTCAGTAACTGACATACACAAGTAATACGCCCATTACTGAGACGAAGAATATTAGTTGAATATATTGCTTCTGAAAATCTTCAAAATTTGATAGTATTATATAGAAGTAGTCTATGTTCTTCATAAAGTAACAAAATTGCAACAAGGAACTATCATGATTGGAATCTTTATAGGGTGACGTGTGAAACAATTAATGCCATGGAATTGCCCTTTTGTATCAAGTTTATTTTATCTACACCTGTTTTCGACCACTGTTTTATTTCCCAGATGCCTTAATTAGAAATGCAAGCATTTTTGAAAAATTTAGGTTCAATAAAATTAAGAATTGCGAAGACATTATGACATTTCTTTCCTTAACCAGAGAATCTGATTTTAACGTAAAAATAATGATTTGTTGAACTATTCATATATGCATGCTTTCCAGGGCTGCGAAGTCGGAGTCGGGCTGATTTTGAGGTAAAAGAGTTGTAGTCGGAGTCGGGAGTCAAAGGCTTAAAATTCCAAGAGTCGGTATCTGCCATTTTCTATCCAAATCCTCAATTATGCCATTTATTGCGGAGTCGGAGTTGGACTAATTTTGGGGTAAAGAAGTTGGAATCGGAGTCAAAGGCTCTATAATTCCCGGAGTCGTTCATTCTCTTTCCGACTCCGCAGCCCTGATGCTTTCTCTAGATACCTTTGAAGTTCAGTTCTGGTTTCTGGAGAAATCGATAGTGAGACCAGTAAAGTTTCAAACAGTTCGAAATGTGATTATAACTTTTTATACAATATGATGCTTCAGATAGAGTTCAAAGTTGTACTTCTTTCATGCTTTATTTTGCTTCATTATAATCAAGTTAAACGTAAATAATTTTTTGTTGCTGTGTTTTCTATTTTTATACTAGCAGTACAGTTACGTAATCAATCCAGGAGAAATATATTGCTTCATCAGATCGCTAGTAGTTTATCTAGGTTGCAAAATTATAGTGAACTACTGATGCAACAAGGGTATAAAAAGAGAACATAAATTCGAATGAAAGAATTATAACTGAAAGGCTTAATAATTAAGAAGAATTAGTTTCCAATCTAATATACCTGTAAAATCAAACTGTCTTTACGATTTCAGCTAGAATCGGCCTTATCTCGATATCAACCATTTCAATCTCACGCTTTCGTAATTTGAAAGATTCAAATGCTATCACGCCTCGCTAATGTAAGCAAAGAGAAACCAAACTTTAAGTATGCACAAAACATCTGTGTGAACAAGAGCAAAAAGTGACTGATTTTCAATGCAGTCACCAAGTCGAAACGTGACAAAAATAACCCAGTGATGTCTTTTCCACCATCATCAAACTGTACACCGATTGCGAAATCACACGCCACCACGGAATGTGTTTCCAGCCGCAATAAAACTGTTACCAGACACTCTACATGGCTATCTCGTGCACTCAAAATTCTTTTTGAATTTACATTATAACACCTGTGCATGACAAAAATTTTTGAGGCGTGGATGACTAGACGGTAGCACCTCCCGTTAGGGCTAGACTTGTTTCTACTTATTCAAGTCAAATAATTCTGATTTCGAGTCGCTTTTAGAATAATTTAGATTATTCTTCAGGGCTTTATTTTAAGCAGCAGGGGTTGATAGGTATAATAGAAGCTGTGTCTTTCTATCTGAGGTGGTACAACGAGGGGGCAAAGAGCAAGAGTCCTTGAAGTTTAAAGCCATATTGTCAATGACGCAGCCAGGGGGAGGGGGGTTTGGGGGTCAGCACCCCCCCCAAACCCTTGGTTTTAACACAACATTCCAGTACTAATGCGGTAATTTGTGTGCATATAGGGAGGTTATGGCCAAATATCCTACCCAGAAGAAATTTCTGGCTGGGATATTGTACGTGCATAAGTATGGCAATACTTATGCACGTGAATTGCTACAACCAAACCACCCTGCCAGAAGAAAACCTTGGCTTGTTATGAAGAAAAACTCCCCCTCCCCCTACACCGCTTTGTTAGTACAGCACCTCATTTTATAAAGTAAATATATTTCATAATATTACGATCAGTGCCGAGCACATTAGGGGAAGCATTACGAAGTTGTCGTTTAATGGTCGCCAATTTATAACATCACCTCCGCATCATTAAGTTTTTTTTTTTTTTTACTTTCATCGCGTAAAAAATATTAAAATATGTTTAGTGTCTAGAGGTCTTTTCAATGGGATTTGTTAGAGCCAAGCCGACCTTTCGGTTCTGCATTTGTGATGCAAAATGGAATACTTCTCTGATCAAAATAATAAAAATAAACGCATCAACAAAATCGTAGCCTTTTCTAATACTGTTAAATTCGTTTGCAGAAAATTATGCCTTTTCAAAAAATGAAATAAACCACGTGGTTTTTACGTCATATGTGAGTTTGGTTGATTTTCGTGGCATGGTAACGAATTCGATACTTAATTCTTTTCTATAAAGTAAAGATAACTGCGGGCAAGAACAACGTTTCTTGTCCAAATATTGTAATAGTAACTTTGGTTTCATTTCTAAATCTAATGATTTTTCAAATCAGAATGTCACATCAGGAATGTTTTTATTATTTAAAAAAACATTGATTCGTGCACCACAAGACTACATTTTAAGAAAGCATAGGGCTTAGGCATAGGGAAAAGCATAGAAAGCATTGGGAATTCCCATATTAATATACGAATCTTGTCAAAATACTTTATTAGTAACTTTGGTTTGCTTTTCTAATTGAATGCATTTTCATATAAGAATATGTCAGGACTTATCCACTAACTTAAGGAACCTAAATGCATGTACCGCACAAGACAACAATCTGAAGTTCCTGCAATTTAATTTCAGCGCTACCCATAGTCCAGTCAGGAGCGGATACAGGATTTCATTTTAGGGGGGGGGGGGGTTCATGCTCAAGGGGGAATATAGTCTTACGTACAACAATTTTCTTGAACTTTGGTTTCTAGGTGTCAACAAAAGCACAAAATCGGCCATTAGTTGGTTGCAAACTTAATTAATTTGAACTATTATAAATTAAGTACTTAAATTATTATTAATTTAAATTAATTAATAATAATTCAATACATTAAAATTACCTAGTTAAGTTGTATTCTAATCTATTTAGACCCGTATTCACACCAGCCAACACTATACAATAAATAAATACTACGATAATCTAAAAAAATATGTTTTATGAACATGATACATTTATATATTGATTAAATATTAGCATAATACTCGACACAGGACACATATCCATCGTTGATTATAAATTTACATGATACTCGACACATCCATCTTGCATGCAGAAAAATACAATAGAACTTAACTTAATATAGTAGTAACAAATGCGGCGAAAATCATCTTTAAAATTACATATTTTATGAATATAATTCGAACCATTAATGAATACTCAGCTATTCTTTTCAATTGTTGAAAAATCAGAGGCGAATGAAGACGTCGCAGTCTCAGAGTCTGATATATACAAGAACTCCGAATATGTTTCCATCGGTTTTGGGCTCATATGTTTCTTTTCAACTTTTCAAAAAAGACCACAATGTTTTGTCATCCGAATCGCTTCATTAGTTTTGTTACAGGTAGTCCTTTTTCTAACAAGCGCGGTTTTTTTTCAGCACAGTTTCCGTCTAACACGATTGGCTAATTTACGGGAACCCTCGTATGACGAGGTTTGGGCAAACACGATACTAAAATTTTACATTTCTTGCCCGACACTAAGTCCAATTCACAACAGAAAAGAATAATAAACTACAGAACCTTTACACAAAAAATATTTACACATTACAATAACTATCGGCGGTTAAATTTGTTCTTTAAAAAGCGATCGGGCGCCAAACCTTTTTTTTTTTCATTATACTGGCGCCTGATGACAGACTGTCTCAAGCAAAGCCACTTTACTGCCTACTAATATATAGAAAAGTGACATGTAATACCCCTAAAAAAAGGAATTCAAAAAAATTTAATATTACTCTTTTTGGTGGTTTCGATCAGGTTTTCTTTTCTTTCTTTTTCAAGCAATCATTTTCACTACTCAAATGCAATGAACCTTACAACAGATTAAAAAGTATTGTCGCAGATTGGGGGGAGGAGGTGTCACGACTACCAGTCCCCCCCCCCCCTCTTTGTATACATCACTTCTTAAATGCTTTAAAAATGAATTAAAAAAGACATTTACTTTTTCTCATGGTTTCGACATTTTTTTAAAATTTTTTCATCAAACGTTCAAATATTACCTCGCGTTTGGAGGGGGGAGGGTCATGATCCCCATGACTCTTCCCCTCTCCCTTGTATCCGCCACTGAGCCCAGTAAGACCAAGATTAGAATCTTTCCACTCATAAACTGTGAATACAACAAGTTCAAATGAACTTCAACCATTTAAAGGCCTAAGGCCAGACCGGAATTTGTTTACGACTGGAAATCAAATTCCATGCGAACCCATTTGTTCTTTTCCTCAGAGGGAAGGGAAAGCTTCAGTGGTTGTCCGTTCACACTCCGTTACTGAAGCGTATGCAAAGCATGCAAAGCTATTCTTGATTTCCAAAACGTGTCCCTAAAAATAGTCTCACCTTAGATTTCAAGTCTCGCCTGTATTTCAGAGTTTTAATCACTGAAAAATATTTTCGACTGATTCGTAATTTATCTCTTTCTGGTGAGTTTTCTGAATTTAAAACTATGGATACTTCTAGGAATCAGACACCTGGGGAAAGGAAGTGAAAGCAGGGTGGAATTTTGTTCATTCGGAACCAATTTCTTGAGGGCATTTATTTAAGGAAAAATAATACATATACATTTTTTTAGCCAACCGGCAAATTAAAAAATAACAAAGTAAATAGTCTAGAGAGTAGGGATGAAGGGATACATACGATAACCATCGATGTCGATGCGTCCGAAACATCCAAAATGTTTTGTTAAAGCATCGATATTTTTAACGTCGATGCAATAAAATCGATGTTTTTCTAATACTGATGTTTTGTGTTCCATGTTTTACCATTGAACAGAAAAAAAAAAAAAAAACCTTATTATGGTAATGAAAATACAATTATAATGAAAGCTACATCATTAATTAGTTTTTGCAACATTCCTCACATTGAAAAAGTTTTCTTTTGTTAGTTGTCCAAAGAAGTAGTCTTCCATTTTTGAAAAGTTAGCATTTTTTTCCCCATCACACTGCTTTGGAATATATAACGTTATTATATTTCCTCTCAAATGTATTTTTATGCATTATAGTAGTTTTTCCCGAATAATTTGCTAATTTAAAAATCTAAATTATAATGTAACTTTTAATATCAGTGCAGTGGCGCAGCGAAGGAAAGGTTTGGGGGATAAAAACACTCCCCAAAGGCCTTAGTTTTAACATTCTTGATATTCCTACTACAGCGGTTTATACACGTGTAAGGACTGTTTTAATAAAAAAAAAACCTTTCATAAGGTAATTCTGGCTGCACTAGTGATGTTTATCATACTATTAGTAGCACGTATTTCAAATCGCTAAAACTATTTTGAAGTGCTTGAATATATATTGCGTTTTAAACATAGGTTGGACAATCCTTTTTTTGGAATCCAGTTGGAAATAAATCTACTGGAAACCCACTTATTAATTGAATTTTGAATACCTTTGTGCATAAAAAGTAAAAAAAGAAATAACAACGTCAAATAGCACAAATTGCAGATTACTGCAGTAATCTGCAATTTGTGCTATTTGACTTTGCTATTTCTCATTTTACCACTTATTAATTGTTCTCTTTTCTTTAACTTTTTTTTTTCGATTTTCTCCCGTGTTATCTAGTTCTAAAACATCACCCACTTCTCTAATTAGTTGACATTAATCATTAAATAACACATTTTAAGTTTCTTAATTATTTAATCAGAAAATTGATCAAAAGATGTTTTGATATTTTCCCTACACTGTTATAACCAGGGGTTCTAGACGAGTGAAAATATTCCCTCTAAGGTGAAAGCATAGTGCCTGAAGGTGCAATGCAGGCTAGAAAATAGAGCAGAGGAGCCGAAACCGCATGCAATCGCAAAAAGACTCATTGCGCATACGCTTTTGTCTTAGACATACATTCAACCACCTCAATATGGCGGACAAATGATGATTGCGTTTGTGTGTCTTTCACATTGAATGAAGTACACTATTGGATTAAAACACAACTTATCTAGGATTCTAGGATTAATTATCCGAAATTACAAGTAAGTACAGTTTTTGATCACTTTGTAGCTTTTAGGGCTTTCAAACATAGTTAAGTGTTTAACAGTGCATTTATTGCTTTTCAGTTACCGTTACTGTCTTTTAGTTAGTTAACCGTTACTATCGTGAAATTTCCATCATTCAAAACGCTACTAAAAATATTGGTCATTATTTTCTTGAGTACTCGATAAGCAGCTTTTGTTAATCACCAAAAAAAAAAAAAAAAAAATACACACCCACTATAAGATTATCAATAATCAACAAGTGATAATCTTAATAAAAATGATTCTTGTGCTTCGTAGATTATAACAGAAAGCTTAGCGAAAAAAAAAATCTCTCTCAGTCTAGCTCTTTTTTTTTTTTTTTTTTTTTTTGCTTTTTCATTCAAGTGTTAGAATCATTTCCTGTTAGCGGTCTGTCTCGATAGCGTTAGAAATTTCTTTTGGTTTTTTAACTGTCGAAAAACTTCATGTGCATTTTATTTTGTTACTCTTGACTAACGTTTATGAAACGATTTTGTTTTTCCGTAACTGTAATATCCCTGAATATTTTTGACTCTTCATGTAAATAATCCATAAGTACAGCTATGCTTCATTTTCGGAATGCGTATGTTTTAGTAAATGTATAATTTCTCACATTATTTAAATAATTATTCGTCTTTAAATTATAACGATTTGTGACAGATCTTTGATACCAAGTAAAGGGGAAGATATTTATTGTTTTATTAATTCTTAACATTACTTTTTGTAAAAAAAAAAACTCATCAGAACTCTGAATTTTTCACATGTTTTTAACGGCCCCCAGAGTTATTAATATTATTTATTTTATGAATTTTTAAGAAAACAATAAAGATTTCACTGGTCCGCAAAGTTTTTCATTTGCTTTTACCGCGCCCGTGGGTCAAAAGAGGTTGAGAGACAATGAGTTAGAGCAATAAGCACTTGTTAACTATGTTGAAAACTCTGAAATATGATCAAATGCTGTAATTACATGTTTTAATCATTTCCATTATCGAGTTCAATGTGCAAAAATGTCCAAAACGTAGAATATCATAAATCAAAACAAAACTTTAAAAAAAAAAAACACAACTGTATTCAAAAATGCACACAATACGGGGGAGGGGGGAGGAGGATCTATAGTAAGGGTGCCATTTCTCTCTCCAAAGGTTCCTTTTTTTCACTCCGGCTGTCTATTTTTTAAAAGGTGCCTGTTTTTCACCCTATTTAGAGGTGCGATTTCGGCTCCGTATTGGGTGCCGCTGGTGAACAAGAGTTTCTCCCTTGAAAGGTGCCGAATGCATCCTGTAGTTTTAACAGTGTACTAATTTGTATTTATATTTCATTTTGATTGTATGCATAAGTCACACACTTATTTGCATTACTTAAGTAGAAAATAAAGTATCCTTAATAATGAATTAATATAACTATGTTTGGTTTTACTGTGACAATTTAAAAATTTTAGTCATAAATAAATAAATACAGTCAGAGAACTCACTTTTCCCGTAAACGTATTTTTCCCCAGAGCTTCCTGCGCCTGCATATGCATTAAAAAACTCTTCAACGGCATTTATTTATTTATTTTCTAAGGATGACTTTACCTATCACTTCTGATGAGATGTATGGTAATCCTAAAGCTTCATGTTAAAAGGCAGGGAGTTGTGAAAGAAAAGGAAGTGCAAAGGAAGTTTACAGTCAAAATGATTTGACGAAATAAGTAATGTAGTGGTAGTTTATTGGGTATAAGGAACAAAGATTGAAGGGAAAAAGTCGGGAAACACATTCATAAAGCAGAAAATCTATATCAAAATCAAATGATCTTAATGTTGATACATAAATTAATCATTACTGTAAGTGGCACTAATATTTTATGGTTCGTCAAACGTTTTTTGCCAAAGATGTTGCTATAAAGCTGAAAAATAAAAATGCTTTAAAATAAGTGTACCTGTAATTTGTATCTGATAAAAGCCCCCTCCCTTTGTAAGTGAGTACAGAATATTTTTAGAAAGGATATCTAAGACTTAAGCACTTTATCTGGGGGAAAAACTGTTTTTGGTTCCATCTACAAAAAATTTTTAAGGAAAAAAAACATTAAATCTTCAAAAACAATTAAGCTATTAATTGCTTTGTATAAAAAATATTTTTGTCGATTGCAATCAACTAATTACTAATACACAGGGCCCAGAAGTTGATAACTATTCATTTTGCTTTGCATTTTCTTTTTTTTTTCTTTCTTTTCATTTTTGTGCATTTTCCAAAAGTTTTAATAGCATTTTTTGCGAACTTAAAAGTTTTTTTTCAAATTTTTCAGGAAATTATCTACGTTTTAGCACTTTTTCTCTAAATTTACGATTAAAATAAAGCTCTGTGTATTTATTGAATTTTGATTTTCTAAGACAAAAGTTTTCAGTACCAATTTTGTAAATTTATGTGTTATCTTTTCAGTGGGAATAGATAATCGTTATCGTTCACTTTAAAAATTAAAGTAGGCGAAAGGGAAAAAAAAAGAGAGAGAAAAAAAACTACAGCTTCACAAAAAAAAAAAAAAAAAACTTAGAAAGCTGGCAGATCGGGTACCGAACAGGTTTCAGCACCGACCGCACTTCAGATTCTAGATGCAGTCATTTTTTTGGAATCAAGCTTTTGAGAATATCTTTCTCACAAACTTTTTCTTCTCTCACAAAGCAATTTTTTTTAAAAGGTTTTTGAGAGCTTTGAGACTCTTATTTTGAATAAAAATATCGTTGTGTATTTGGCTTGTTACTTCAGTAATTTAAGAAATTATAATGAAAATCTTCAACTGTTGGTTGTGTGGGATAAGAGTTTCAACAGAAAAGTGATTTCCTGTCAGGTAGTTTACAGTTTGTAGAGAAAAGACTATTAAAGCATTTGAATAAACTAAAACCTATTAAAGCATTTCAACCTTTGATTAAAAAAATAAAATTTTAACTGTTTTCAATGGAATTTCGATCGCACGCCTTTAGTGCATTTTTCAAAATTTTAATTTCTTTTTCAACCTTAACTGCATTTTTTACATCATTTTCTGTGTATTTTTTGAGCATTATTGGGAGTTTTTTAGGCCATCAATTTCTGGACCCTAAACAATAGAAAAAATTGATGATTTCCTTTGGCAAACCACTTCTAGTATGTTTCTGAATGAGAGGAGAGCTAATTAAAACCACTATCTCAGCATGAGTGGATCCAGAGGGAGGTCCTGGGGGTTTCGAACCCATCCCCCAAAGCGACCAAATATTGGCTGAAACTGCATTTTAAAGACGAATTTTTGAGAACATTTTTTGAACCCGAGAATAGCACTTTGACCCCTCCCCCTTCCGATAAAGACTCCTGCCCCCCCCCCCCCCAAAAAAACTAGAAACTGGATCCTCCCTTGTGCCCCAGGTGATAGAGAATCTACGGAGAAATCCTCCAGGCCCATTCTTGGCATTTTGACGGAAGTTCGGGAGGATCTTTCGTGCTCATAATAAGATCTTTCAAATCGACTATATGTGATTCATCAGTGGTCGTACCCAGAGGCCTGCACAGAAATTTTGAGCCCCGTCACAAATGACTTTTCCGCCTCCCCTCCATATTGTTTATCCCTATATTTCACGCCTAGTTTTAAAAATATTAGGCCCCTTTTTGGCCTGGGCCCGGGCCAACAGGTGTCCCTTCTCCCCCCCCCCCTGTGCACGCCCCCGGTCCTACCAAACCCCCAACTTTTCTGCAGTGTCAAGAAATCTTCCTTGATTGCCACTGGTGTTGGTGTACTGCCGGCGCGGCCTTCGTGGGCTTTATTCAGATGTCCAGGTTCATAGAGATTATCTAGCTTTGCAAGACAATCTGAGATTAGTAACAGCAACAACAACTGGCCCAGATAGCTAACTCATTTTCATTAACGTTTTTAAATGGTTGTGAACGTTGTGGCAGCTATTTTCAAACGTTTGTGAAACGTTTAGACCAGAGCTGTCCAACTGGCGGCCCGCCGACACAAATTGTGTGACTCGCCATTTTCTTATTCAGAAAATGGCGATATTCCTTTTTTCGACATTTTATTGTATCAAGAAGCGTCCGAGACTATCATTCTTGGTCAAGCCGGGGTCACCGAAATTTCCTCTTGATCGCTCTTTTACTCCTTTCATAGTATTGGGAGAAAAAGGTACAGGACATCTACAGGTCAAAGTCAAGCAGCCCTAACCTGAACGCTGGTGTTCAAACGAATTCCTAGAAATAGTATTGCCACGCGTTGACGGGGGGGAGACAGGTAGGAAAGAGAGAAACATTTCAGATAAGCAAAACCTGCCTACCATTGGTTACAAATAAAGACTCCCCCCTCCCCTCACTGACTCTACGGCCTTAGTTGATTCCGAAAAAGAAATTGAGGACTTGCTGTCATCACTTCGATGTTTGGGAGCATATATTTATGCGAAAGTGCTTTTTCGGCGATGAACTTAATCAAGAATCGTAACTGGATCTCTCTCTCTGCCAGTTCATTGTTCTTCTTCGGATGGCAACGACAAACATCGATGTTGACATTCCTGACCTTGTAAAGAAGGCGGATCGGCCTTAGTTTTCCCATCAAAATGGAAGCAAATTATTTTATATTCCTTCTGTTTCATTGCTTTATAATAAATAATTCAACTATTAATTGTTATTGCATAAGAGGTAAAAGGTTATATTGTTCAACTTTTTCAAACTGCGGTCCGCCAGGTGATCAGTGACCGGAATTCTGGCTCGTGGTCTTTTTGCAGTTGGACAGCCCTGGTTTAGACGTTACTTGTGCTACATAGAGTGTGCGTAATGACTATGACCTACTATGAGATCCCATATTCCATAGTTTTTTCGACTACCTACACAGTAAAAAAAGAAATATCCTAAAAATTACAGGTTTAAACCGAGAGCTAAATTGGTTGTGAAAAAATGAAAAATTACGAAGTAAACTTGCAGTTAGAATATTTTTTTCGGAGTGAGCTTGATATCGTACGATAAGAAACCGTTGTAGCGATGGATTTCACTGTGTAATTTTATAGTTTTGTACAACCGAAACAGCTGTTAGTTTTAACCGCAAATATTATGAGAATTTATCTCAGCGTAAGACAAATTTCTTCCAATTTTCTTCATTTACAGAGAAAAATCTTTGAAATGATTTATTAAAGGGAGAAAACATTATTCCTTTTGCAAAACGTGTTGTGTGTGTGTGTAATTTTATAGCATGTTGATTTTGTGCATTTATTTTTTGAAATAGAGAATTAACAGAAAACATATGTATAAGGAGATATTATTCTTCGTCATCTTGTTACTTCAGCAGAGAAGCGCATTTTCTCTATCGTTTAAGTGTCATCTACGGATTTCCTTTCTTCGGAGTTAACTTTTTTTCACGTAATGGTAAAAAATCATAGTACGGTTTATTTCGTAACTTTTGCAGTTCTGCACAAGAAAAACAACTGCCAATTGAAAACCGTAAAGTTAATGGGATTTTGTTTAGTGTAAAATTAAACTATGCGATTTTGCTTCATTCCCAAAGAGAACGATTTGCTAAAGAAAGAAAACATTATAACTCTTGTAAAGCGTGTTGTGTGTGTTTGTGTTTTACTTTGTAGCACGCTGATTTTGTACATTTATTTTTCTAAATAGGAACTGACTAGAAAATCTACGGAAAAGGACAAATTACACTTCGACAAATATGTTACTTCAGCCGAGAAACGCATTTTCTCTGCAGTTTAAGTGACTTATATGTCCTCTATGGATTTCCTTTTTTCGAGTTAAATTCGAGTCAGCTATCCGTGAAGTCACGAACCTTCTCCATAGATACACCTCAGGGAATGCACTTATTACATATTTTTGCTTCATTCTTTCGGATGCATAAAACTGAAGTAAGCAAATTGTGACGAAGACAGATGGTGGAATTGAAGATGCAGTTTCCTGTTTAGAACCTTCCAAGATATTTATGAGTTCTTTTGCCTCAAGTGCTGAAAATAAGACTTAGATTCTCAAAGCCGTCTCCGATAGTTCAGAAGTTCGGTAAAGTACACTATAAATACGAAATTAAATAAATATGCTTCAAAATGTTTTCATACATTATCATAGCAATTAATATAATTGTGTGATTAAACTGAAAAACCAACGTATATAAATAGAGCACAAATTCTCAAAAAATACAGCAAATAACTTTTTCAAGGCTACAATGGAGAATCTTCATCAGTTCAAAAAGCTCACCATCACACAACCAGAAAATAGCGGAAGAATTCAGTTAGTTCTCTTACTACACTTAAAGAAGCTGAGTACATATTTTCACATCAAAAGTTAATATGATTTTGCACAACAGTGAGAAGTCTGTATTCATGAAACTATGTGTATTTTGTACATCAGATGTTTTCTACAATGATTTAGTGCCAAGAAAAAGCTTCTTTGATCCAGCGCTCAAATTTTTAACTATTGCTGACTTATCTTGTTGCATGCAACAAATATTTCATAAGAACTAGCAAAAAAATTAAATGAATGCTTTCGGTAGTAAACAAAAAATATACCTGCGTGCTCTTATTTCTGTTTCTGTGTTTTAAATTTTGTTTACAAAATGTTTTGAAACAACTCCCTTTGCTACGCCACTGACACTGTCCAATAGAAATGCTTTTATTACTAGTATATTAGATTGCGTCATTGTCGTTTTACATTTATTTCGTAACATTGAGTATAATGGTAAATACAGTTTCGATTCTGTTTCATCTATAAGCTTAAAAAGATCACTTTGTAAGAGGTTTTTCTTTTATTTTTCAAAATTATTATTAAGAGAAATGTACTCGGAAGAATCATTTCTTAGTTAATTTGGAGAAAAAATAACTTAGAGCGTTTTACCTGCTGTTATAGTACAATTTATAGGGTTTTCATTATTTTCTCTGAGTCAAAAAATTCTATTTCCCTTAGGGTGATCCTTTTGTCCCCCCCCCCCATACCATACCAAAATTTTAATCAGGTCCGGTTTTTAGAAGTCAAGAAAATTTCGCTTAGAATTAATGTATGCTCCATTGTTTGATTCATTGTGTGCTCGTATATACCCCAGCACTCATACAAAAGTAACAATAATAATTGGAATGACAGCATTGGGGCTAAATAAACCAATTTTTTTAATGTGACAGATTTAGCAGCATATAGACTTCCAAATTTTACCTAAGTCGCCATTACTGGGGTCAAGTATGATAATAGTAAAAGCAACCATACTATACATTAATAATATTTGAATCTTTTCGATACTGTTTAGCTAACTTTCCTGAAATGCGCTGTGCTCTATCTGTATTTGATAAAGTATGAATAATTGAATATAGTACTTTATTATTGTGTTTTCTGATTCTCCTTAAGTTTTTCGAAGTTTTTCATGCGGATGAAAGATTAAAATTAGCTACAGAATAACTTTGAAATAATCCCAAAATAGCCCCAAAAGATCCAAAAAACACCCCCCCCCCAAAAAAAAAGTCAAACTTAAAATATAGGGGCTTAATTTGCACGGGAGTTCAACTTTAGTACTTCTTTTAAATTCTAAATGATTTTTTTTTATTTTTACAAATTAGACAGAATTCAGTCTGATAACCTATATGCAATTAAGTTCAAAAGACAATATGGCTCCCACATTTCTTTTGTTAGAAAACAAAGAAATCTAATAATTCAGTCCCGATTGGTGTTTTCTATAAAGGATGATGTTTCTTAATCACCCCATTTCAATGGATTTTAAAACATCTCCCAAAAAACCACAATATATGCCACCAAAAAAAAAAAAAAAAAATGAAAGAAACTCTAAAACTACTCCACGAATATTTCAGAATTAGACTCAAATATGGTTCAATTAATTTTTACTAATAAGCTAAGAAGCAATTCGCAATATTTCTGAAATGGATTGCAATTTAAATACATATTTAAATGGATTTTACGGGACCCATTTTAATGAGAATTAAATACGTATTTCTATTTTTATATTTGATAGATTATATCTTCATAGTAACAGCAAAGCCTTACATTAAATGATCAAAGATACCAATTTCCGTCAAGCGAATGAGGATTCGCTCTTACAAATTCTTACAAAGAAAAAATCACGTTAACATGATCTTTAGTGTCTGAAAGATATGCTCTCGTGGTGCAGTATTGAATTATCTTCTAATCCGTTGCTTAACAAACCTTCTTGTTACTGCGTAAGTGACAGCTGGATCAAATGAAAGACGAACTAGCTTGCCATACATAAAATTCAAAGACCTTAAACTACATTTAATCTCCTTTATTTTAATTATATGTCAGTGGATTTATGTCTACATCTTTGCAAAGGTACTTAAAATATGTCGTGTTCTTTATTTTTTAGATAGTTTTTTTTTTCTTAGCTACTTAGACAATAGTACTTAAACAGTTATCTCAGGACGGTTATACATTTCGGAAAGATCAACAAGTATGCTTTTAGCTATTTTCTAACCCGAGATTTGAGGCTTTAATGTCTTTCTTCATAAAGAACCATGTAGCGTATTAAAAATAAGCATTTTTTTTCTGCTCTACATTGAGGCTTTTTTTTTTAAATAATTTGAATGGTTACTATTCTAATTATTATACACTGTAGAGAACGTATTTTCTGAAGTAAAAACGGCTGCCATAATGACGCTTTCGAGAAGCTAATATTGCTTTAAATATTTCATGAATAAATGTTTTGGCAAGTAATCTCCGAAATATTTATGAAGTATTAATCCAAACTTGTTCTTGACGAGAAGATAACATTTTTGCTCTAAAATTGACAGTTATGTTGGTAATTGATGCATGAAGTTATGTCGGCTTTAATTTTGGATTTGCTTAGGCATTTTTGTTCTCAAACTACTGCTGCTGAAAAAATTGCCTTTTCAGTCTTAAAATAAGTCTTTAACACTAGTATGAATCAAAAATGGTGGGAGTCGAAAAAGGAAACTGTCATAAAATGCCAGCTCGGTGCCATCGAGTGTAGAGCCCGGTAGCAGAAACATTGTTACGCTGCGACGTGTGTCGCAGATTTTTGAAAAGACTATTTCTTTGTTGGTTGAGAGAAAAAAAATCAAAAAATTTTTACAGGAAAAAGGATCTTGAATTTCATTTTATGAAGTTTTGTATCGTATTTTTCGGGTGTAATCTACAGGTACAAAAAAAAAAAAAAAAAAAAAAAAAAAAAGAAAACCCCTGCTAATGGGATGTCAAGTACTCGTTTCTATTGACTCTGATGGTCCGGTACCTCTCTTCCATTCAAAGATATCATCATGCGACGTACACAAAGACTGAAATTCAAAAACGGTCTTTAAAATGATTAGAGGGTAGGAGAAAGAATTCATAGCTGAAGGCAAAAAATTTCGTTTATCCCTTCAACTTCCATTATAAATAAATACGACATAACAAATCTCGCCCAATAGAGATTTTTTTTTTTTTTTTTTTGCGAGACGAATAATGGCGGATGTTTATAGCTAGATCAGAATGATTGTTAGCTTTCCCTCCAGCATTCTCTATTAGGGAAAAAACCAAATTACAGATGGGGAGCTGGACACTCTTTCCCAGCAAAAAAAACATTTTCAAATTAGATTAAGCTAGTCTTAAGGTTAATTTACTATCGTTAACATCCAGTCTGTAATCAAAGTGGATAGCATTTTAGTGGAACTTGAATCATTTAATTAATAAAAAGAAAAAAGGATTAAAAAATATCACCTAAAATGGTAGCATATTGGTAACGGTTTTCAATGAAGTTTTCACTTGTTTCATAAAGAATGAACTATCTCACATAAACAATTCAATACCAATTATAACAAGCTCACTAACAAGTGTTGCTATATAATTGTTGGTTAGGAGGGAATGTGGCAGATTTAATGATCTGAGCTAACTTTTGCAAAAAGCAAAAACTGCACCGGACAGGACTTAATTCCTACTAAAATAAGTGCACGAGCCCTTTAGTCTCCACAAATAATGATCTCCTAAATTTCCAGGAGAACAATGAGGAGAGAGGGGTGAGCCGGGAACAACGCCCCACAGCCCTTCGTTTTAAACCCTATTGTCACTCCAAGCATGTTAACAGTATATAGATGAGGGGAGAAGTGCTGCAGTTGGGAGGGGGAACCCAGCACAGGCTACCGATATATTTGCTTATTATTGTAAAAATACTGCAAATTTAATGTAAATCGGTTTCACACCATCTATTAAAAGAAAAAAAAAGTCTTCTTTTTGAGTTTTGGCGGCACAATCAATCTACCAATCTTTGACCAAACAAAAATTCACCAATCTACGCCTACATCACCTACCCAATAAAAAGGTATTCACTCAATTTTTTTTCCAAACTACAGCACTAGAGGGGGGGGGGGGGAGGAGGGGAGTATTTTTAGGGGTAGAAATTTATGCAAATAATTTTGTGTAGTGTGTTTTTTTTTCCCATTAGGGATTTATAACAGTCTCTAGCGCAGTCAGAATTTACCTTCTCGTGGGGGAGGGGGGTGTCATCAGGGTCCATACATGAATTTCAGCTACCGTTTTATGATTGGAAATATGTGCTAAAATAATGCTGTCTGGGGAGTTGACCCCCTCACTGGTTCGAAGCTTAAAACGTACACAGGGCCCGATTAAGACATCGAGGGGCCGTAGGCAAATACTTTTGGGGGGCCCCCTGTATTCAAACTTTATAACTTTAGCTACAGACTAAAGTAGTTTCAGTCAGTTGGGGGGGGGGGCTAAATATCGGAGGCCCTAGGCCATGGCCTAGTTGGCCTATTTAGTAATCAGGCCCTGAAGTTTAGTAATTACACATCAAAATGAGATTCTTTTAACTTTTATAATCATATGGTGCTTCTGCAACGAACGAATTAAAAAAATTCCAGTGCATTCAAGCAGATAAAAGGCAGGAAATTAGTGCATGCGATTCACATATACGCCTACATTAAGTACATATTGGTATAAGTATTTATGCAGATCCTAGCAGAACACAGATACATATTTTCCCTTTAAATCTCACTCAGATTTCCGGTAGCTAGTTGAACGCTTGACCACGGGATGGCGCCGCTAACACCTTCTCCTGACGTCAAAAGCACTTCCCTTTACCTATTGGGCAGCACTCTCTATTGCGAAGGCGTGGCCTCCATTCAGTGACGCCTTTCCACGAGCAGCGAACATCAATCAACGAACGAGCTGCACATCGCAGCAGGAAAAAAGTCTCAAATGCGAATATCAAACGGCGGAGTGTCAGAATTGTATGTAGGTGGAATTTTATTGTTGGAAAGGGAGCACGAGCGATCGTTTGCGGTTCTTTTTTGTAGTGTGCCTCATCTGCCGGAATTAAAACTCCGGAGGACATGAAGCCTTGATTTCGGAATCGTGCACTTTTTGTTTACCTTTTCCCCTTTTGTTGATGCGGCTTTTTTTTTGACGGAGGAATCAGTTGTGTCTGAAAACATGAATCATTTGGGGACTATGTACGCGACGAAGCGAAGGAGGCGAAATAGTAAAAGGTAAGATTATTATTATTTTAAAAATCTATTGACGAATTTTAAATCACTTCTGTTAACTTAGCGGATCATTGTTAGAGTGTAAATTTACTAAATTGCTCTAATTCGGGAAAAAAGTTTGTATCCTCTGAAAAATTTAACCCGTTCAGCAAATCAGATCCCAAATGCACGTGCGTAAACATGACACTAGGGTATCGGGATATTATGACTGTAAGCAGAGTTTAATCTCTTGAACCCTTTATAATCTCCGGAACATATTGTTATATGTAAATTTTCTGAATTTGCTTCTAAGAGAAGGGTTATGGGCCAAGATAGTGTTCTTAGACAGTATTCGCATAAAACGTCTTATATTTCCCATGTTTGTTTCTTGATATTTCATATCAACTATCAAAGCTTTCAGGGAGAAATTCTCTTAGCATAAGTTTATTGACTGTTATTTGAAAAATAAACTATAAATGTACCATAAAACTATATGTATCAGTGGCACACACAAGGCACAAGGAAGGAGGGGCCCAGGGGGTCCAGACCCTTCCCATAGGCCTGGCTTTTTCCCCGATTGATTTCGATTGTATGTATTTTGTACGTAAAATAATTTCAGTTCTAATAAGTGAAAAAATAAAATCTTCTTGTTAAAAGATTTTTAAAAATATTGTGTACTTTTCCTATGACGATTTGCCTATAAGAAGGAGAATAGTTATTATAAATAAATATAATGTAATAACCATGTTTTAAGTTTAGTTATTACACATTAAAATGAGGTTCTATAAACTTTTATAATCATATGGTGCTTCTGCAACGATGAATTTGCTTTGTTGAATCCATTTTTTAATTATGAGAAAAATAAATGCGTACATGTTATTTTACTTTCTGATAATTTATTTAAGTATATTTCATTGAATAATGCTAATTATCAATTCAATAGTTTATTTTTTACTGTTTTTCGTTCTCGAGAATCGATAAAAACCGTCAATATGTTTGCCGGCGTATTGGGGTATGATATGAGAATGACGCTTTCGATCTTGAACCTTCCTCTTGCAAAATTCCTGTGTGCGCCACTGATATGTATCACAAATAAGTCTCTTAGATTTGGTTTTGTAGCTGGAAGAAGAGTTACGTCATTATTCATTTTGCATCATTCATTAATCTTTTATTATCTCTATTAATTACATTTTAATAGTTTTCTTTGTGTTTCTCCCATTAATATTTGCCATATATGCGCGTGTCAGGACTTATTCATAAATTTTATTCAAATCAGTTTTTATCCGAACATTCAGTGCATTTACATTACACATATGCAATGTGTACACTGGCGCCACCAGAATTACCGTCTGGAGTGGGTTTTTTGCATGTGTTTGAATTACTGTATTATGATTGGCAATATGTTAAAACCAAGGTCTGGGGGAGGGGGAGTTTACACCCCCCCCTTTGCTGCGCCACTGAATGTGTGTATATGTCTAATTGTGTGTAATAACTCTGTCATGATGGGTAGAAAACTGGAGTGCATTCACCTACATGTTCAAAAAACTTAAAGTCATGCTTTATCAAAAAACACTTTTTTGGAAAATCAAAATGGGAAGATGATAAAAAGTTACTCCTTCAGACCCACATATAACACAAAAAAAAAAATATTCAAATAAAAAAATATTTAGGTATGCTGCACGAGGTGTAAAGTTTATATTTTTTCTGCAAAAAATTCCTTTTTCCAAAACCTTCTTTCAAAATGAAAGAATTTTTTTGAACAAAATTTCAAGATGACTAATGTAAACAATAAAGTCGAGCATTGTTGTTAAAAAAAATAATAATAAATAAATAAAATAAAAAAAACTCTTGTGCAATATTTAGGTCTCTTGCATATTGCTCAAAAATAAGGATTTTGTCAAGTTCAAGTTAGATTTTTCGTTATGAACAACTTAATTACACAGAGAGGCATGTGAAATACTTCTGGCACTATTTCTGTTGTTTCTTGTGCAAAATGACCTCCTAAAACCAAACATGGTATCTGTTTTTTTTTTTTTTTTTTTTTTTTTTTTCAATCACCCACCACTTTTTGGAAATGGCGCCCTCCATATTCTTTTTAGTTTTTGATAATTTCATTGCCAATTATTTTCATTTGGAGGGAAACAGTGCATTAAATTAACATTCCTTAACATTCTTCTGAAGAGCTAGAAAGATGAAAAAATTAAAATCATAAGCATTTATTGCAAGGAGAGAGACTTTAGGAATTCCCCTAAAATATTTAAAACATCATTAAAAATAATCTTTCTTTCCTGGGTTCTTTTCAATTTTTTGACAATGTGAACACATTTTCAGATTTGGAGCTCAAGCGAGTAAGGCCAATGCTTTGGTTTTACACCAAAAGATAAGTGAAGACCATTTAAAAATAAACCAGAAAAAAAATCGTTTTGATGACTTTTTAAATAGTTAGGGGGTGGGGCATGAGTCCCTCAACTTGTTACAAATAATCATGCTTTGGAAGTTTTCACCTCTCCAGCTCCTATAAAAATGTTAACGGTTAATATAATGCTCTGTTCCCCTCCAAATCAAAATAATGGCAATAAAACTCGAAAACTGAAAAAAAGGGGGGGGGGGGAGGCGCCATTCCCAGTGGGATTCAGGAGGTCATTTTACATGAGAATCAACAGAAAAAATGTCAAAAGTATTTTTCATACCTCTCAATGTAATTAATTTGTTCATAATGAAAATTTTAACTTAAACTAAAAAAAAAAAAAATCTTATTTTCAGTACTTTTCTCCACTTTATCTCACCTCATAGCGATAAGCCTTACGTTTTTATTTTTGAGTACTATGCTGGAGACCTTAATATTGCATAAGAGCAAAAGTCTTTTTTTTTTCTTTTTTTAACAAAATGGTTCGACTTCATTCCTTACAACTTCATTGTTTGTCGTTAATTTTGAAAAAATACATAGTAAAAAAGAATTTTTTGTAGAAAAATATAAATTTTAGACCTCGTATGGCAAACCTAAATATTTTTTGATTTAAATGTTTTTTCTTTGGGTCTGTAGGAGCAACGATTTATCATCAACTTGACATTATTAAATTTCTAAAAAAGTGTTTTTCCAAAAACCCTAATGCTTAATTCATTTTGCGTCTTAACATTCATGAGTTTTTCAATGACTCTTAATGCACCAATTTTCACAACTGTGTTACCAATTACGAAAAACAAAGCAGTTTCTTCATTTATTGCAGTAGGTTTAGGAGTAGAAAAGGAAGATGAGTTTGATGCCCCAAACCTAGTAGCAACGAGTGAAGGGATTCAATTCCCCCATAATCCATAGTTTTAACATTATTGCCAATCCTATTACGGTTGTTTATATACATTTGCAGACTGTTTTGACCAACTACCTTTCCCCTGCGGAGGTAAACCGTATCCCTGCTAGTGACCAAACCTACTCCTAGAAAAAATCTTGTCCTTTTCCTCTAAACTACGAAAAAATAAATGGAAACATTTGATTATTTTTCACTTGAATTGTTCCACGATTGGATTTTCAGCTATCTTTATCGAAAATAATATTATCCAATATTATATAATGCGTACGCAAGGGGGTGGGATTCAACCCCCCTACCCTTTAGGGTGCGAGTTTATATGAAAAATTCCTACATCCAAAGTTTTTTTTTGTCGGTTTTTTTTTTAAAGTTTATAATTACATTAAAAAAAAAGCATTGCAGTTGCTAGCTTAGGTGGGGGGGGGGGGGTCTCGAGAGACATTTTCTACGGGTTCCAGCCCCACCAGGGAGAGGTAAAAAGGCTAAAATGTTCATTTCAAATTTTCTTAAGATTAAAAAATAAAGTTACAAAGACATCATTCACCAAAGTTTGCCTGAAAAAGGGGTTTTAGGATCTCATTTTCGAAAGTTTTACGTGAACCGACCCCCAAATATGTCCTCCTACTAACATCACCTAAGATTGTCAAAACTATAGTGGTTATCGAACTACAATTTCGAAATACTACGGAGTCCCGGACCTCACCTCCCCTTAACATCCCCAAAAAATGTCTGAAATTGCATTTTTAAACCACAATTTTAAGAAATAGTCGGGTGTGTTTCCCTGAACTCCATATCTTTCCTTTCGTTAGAATTTCTATTTCGAAATATTCTCAGGGAAATGCCATAAAATTTCCCCTGTTCCTAACATCACTAAAGATCGATTTAAGTGCGTTTTGAAAGCTACAATTTTGAAAAATTGCCAGGAGTTATTCCTTGAGACTCCAATTTCGAAAAAATTCAGACGGAAAATCCCGTACCTCTCTCGTTCTTACCAATACCAAAGCTCGTCTAAACGTGTGTTGTCAAAACTACTGTATTGTACAATTGCTTCCTTAAACCTATTCCTTCCTCAAATGTAAGCAAAGATGGCGTACAATTACTATTTTTGACATAAATTTCGAAAAAATCTCGGGGATGGGCCCCGAAGTTCGCTTTTCCTCAAACATCGCCGAAAATCGTCTAAAATTGCGTTTTTTATTTTTGTTTTTACAACTATAATTCAGAGATATGTCCAAGGGTGTACCCCCTGACCCCCTATTTTTGTTCAAACCTGACCTTGCCACTAGGATCATTTTGGTGATGTAAAGGTGTAAAAAAACTTCCTTTTAACAAAACATAGATTAGCAATGTTTTTCATTTCATTTATTTGCAAAAGGTTTATTTGAACATTGATGACTTTAGAACTGAGATCAAAATGTAAAGGGCAGCAAAAATTGTATTTGCTCTACGAAAAAAAAATCGAACCGTTCTGATATCGCATTAGCCACAATTTTCGAAACGGGTTCATTTTTTATGTTTGAGAAAAATCCCCCCTACCTCATTGGGAAAATCCTGCGTATGCCACTGGATTATATCGTATTGCACAATTATTCATAGATACAAATCGAAAATCAAATTAGTATCTCCACTACAACGTTATTTTAACATACACGACACTAGTGGAACAAGGGTTAAGAACTACCCCCTTTCTAGACTTTTCTACTCTTTATCTTATCACTATCACTGAATGCTAAATCTGCAACTTAAGAGAAGGGTCTTCCTGTTCTTGAATCGGGCGGTATTGAATATTTTCTATTGTTATCGGTTTGCAAGTTGATCAGTTTTTCATGGGGTGAGTGGGGACACCATCAATATCCCCTTTGGGTGCTACCCCTGCTAGTTGCGCCACTGATTGTAATATAACTGAAAATGTTTGGCGATTACTATAAATAACACAAGTTTCATCCTCACCAGAGTTTCATCAACTTCACAAAATATAATGCAAAAAAAAAAAAAAAAAAAAGTAGCAATTTAGAAAGAGCATAGTGAAACTTTTTTTTGAGGCATAAATTATTCGCTCTCGTCTCTCTGCATAAGCGGACCCATGCCCCCCCCCCCCCGAGAAAATTTCAAGAATAGTAAGAATCCCCTTTTTTCAGCAAAAATGCAAAAAATTTCCTTTATAATGCATACAAAGTCTAATAATAAAGAAAACAATGAGATGGGGGGGGGGGGGGCATGGTCACCCTGAGAAAGTTTCAAAAATAGTTAAAAGCCTTTTTTAGCGTTAAATATAAAAAAAATCATTATTATTCCTCAAAGTCTAACATGAACATAAAAACAACACCGAGGAACCATAAAACCACACTGAAGTGTTAAGTATAGTTTTTTAAACCCTCTTTCCTAAGCCTAACAAAAATGGAAACAATGTCAGAGGGAGGGCATGGCTACCCCCAGTGGCGGCTCCAAGGGTGGGATAAGGGAGCTATAGCCCCCCCCCTTGAGGTCCGAACTTACACTAGATAAAATCGAAATTTTAGAGACTTTTAATACTGTAATACATTTGCGAATTTAAATATGCATTAAAAAAAACTACTATATGTAGTGGCATATTAATAGAAGGAGAGGGAGGAGGACTAGGGGACTGTAACCCTTTCTCCCACTTGGTCAAAACTAAAAACAGATTAAATTGTGATCTGTAATGGAATAGAAAGGCTTGGAGGAAATAGTTTCGTTCTGCAATCGTTTTTTTTTTTTTTTTCTTCAACTGAAAGCTTTTACTTTCAAATTAAACCAGTTATATATATTTTACTTCGATTCCAGGCTAAGGGCGCTGTAGTCCCCCCCCCCCATGAGGTCAGAAATAACCCTAGACAAAACCAAATAAGAAACAGTATCCCCGGTGGCGGGGCTATAGGAACAGTAGCCCCTTCTCCCATTTGGTCAGAACTTACAACAGATCAATCACAACGCGATTTGCAATGCTTAGAGGAAAAAACTTCGTCCTGCTGTGAAAGCTGTTTAAACTGAAGTTATTTCTTTCAAATTAAGTTATATATTTTACTCTGCTTGCTAAGGGGGCTGTAGCCCCCTCCCTCCCCAAGGTCAGAACTTACGCTGGATAAAACCGAATTTTCAAAGATTTTAAATACTGCAATACTTTTACAAAGAGAGCCTAAAACTGCTTTTAGGCTTCTAATTTCAGAACATTTTCACGGGTGTACCCTCGCTTCCCCGTAATGTCATCAAAGATTACCTAAAATTGCATTTTTAACGCACTATTTTCGATTATTTCTAGAGAGCATTTTTTAGCTTTTCCCCCCAATTTACTCTAATCTTCACCCCTAAATTGGACAAACACAGAATAAAATTTTATTTTGTCTTTTCAATTTCAAACTACTTGGTGTGAAACTTCTCTTCCTTATCCATTTTTATCGTCGCCTAAGTAAGATTTAAAATATGAAAAATCTAAGCTAATGTATATTGGAAATGAAAGCATCTCTAAGCATAAAATTCAAAGAAATTTTTACGGAAATTTTTAATGAAACATTTTTTTATATCGATAATATTTTTAAAATATATTTTTTACAAACCTGTCAATAGATAGGGGAGGGTGGCCCAAAGCGGGTAGGCCTTCGTATGCCCCGCCATGGTGTGTATGCGGCGATACATACGTATGTCGTGTTTACATGAACACCCCCGAATATTAATCAGTCCCAGCGAAGCAGCAGTGAAGCGACATGGCGCAACCAGGTTTAAAATTAAAAAAAAAAATGATACGATACATTTCTTTTAAAAAAAAAGAAGTTTTGTAACTTGTGATTAGTCGAAGATTAGCTTATTTGTTTAGTCATTTCGTTTTTTTTAAATTTAAGGTTATAATTATTGAAATAAAAAACGTGCCTTCGGGCAAAGCGGGTATAGGATTTAATCATATATGTATTTATAATTTCTTGACTCGTGTGCTGACTTTGATTTTATCTTTCAATAGGATAAGTATAAAAAGTTATTTTTTAGGATGGCAATTAATTAGTCTATTAATTAAATCAGTTAGTTCTGTTTTATGTTTTTTTATATATATATAATGGCAGGTAGCTAGTCAACTGTTTTAATCATTTATAACTTAATATTTGATTGGCAAATGTACCAAATCACAATTAGTTAAGCTTAACCGCTTTGTGCTCCATTGTAGGGCGAAGCGGGTGTTTCAAATGTTTGTAAAGTTTGATAATAAATAAATATTAGGTTTGCAATAATACAAAAATCACTTTTTATTTTGAAGTTCAAGAACTTGCTGGGAAATAAAACCGAAATTGTTGCGATAAGAGTCCAATAAACTACAATTTTCGAGCGTTCTTCAAAAACCTACCCGCTTGGGCTACCCTCCCCTAGTTTCGATATTCCATCCGGACAGACCAACGAAAATGTGTTAATAAAAAGTTAGTAATAATAAAATACATTTAAATATTGAGCATTAAGTAAAAGTTAGATTTAAGTTTTAACCTAGCTTTATACTGTGCTATGTAATTATTCTTCATTCCCTTTTAATATGAGGCCCGCCAAACCAAGCCTCTTGTTAATATTAGCAAAGATCGTCTACAAACTGCGTTTTAAAAAATAACTGATAAAAGTTTCCAGGGGAGGGTCCCCCACACCTCCTCTTCGCCAACATCATTCAAGATCGGCCAAAATTTTGTTTTAAGCTCTTAAGTTTCAAAATGTTTCCGGGGGAGATCTCCTCCCTCCCTAACATCATTGAAAGTCTTCAAGAATAACGTTTTTGGAGATCCAGTTTTGAAAAATTGCTGGACCTCTAAACGTTGTTCATGAATCATGGATACATGGATTGCCTACATTTGCAATTTAAATAGGGGGAAAGATTTTGGGAGTAGACCTCAGAATCTCTTCAACCCCTAACCTTACCCAAGATAGTCTAGAATGCGTTTTTTAGTCGATAAATTAGAAAAATTTCCTGGGATGGGCCTTTTAATCTCTCCTCCCCTTAACATCAATAAAAATCGTCTAAAACAGCCTCTTAAAGAGCTACAATTTCAAGCAATTTCCGGGGGAGCGCTCCAAACTTCGTCTTCTTTACCATTACCAAAAATAATTATAATGAATCTTTAAGACTGTAAATTAGAAAAAATTCTTGGTGTGGGTCCTCGAATCTCTCCTCCACGTATCATCACGAAAACATCGTATTAAACTGCATTTTTAGCTCTACAATTGCAAAAAAAAAAAAAAAAAATCTTCCGGAGAACCCCCGAATCTCCCTCTTCGTAACATTATTGGAGATAATGTCTGCGTTTTTAAGGTTTCAATTTCGGAAAAGGAGGTTTGGGGGCACCACCGATCCTTTAAAATTACGAAAGACAGTTAAAACGCATTTCTAAGATCACAAATCAGATTTTTTTTCTTCCTTAGATAAGCCCTCAAATCTCTTCTCCCTCTAACATCATCAAAAATCGTCTAAAAAGGCATTCTTAGAGCTATAATTTCGAAAAATAGACAGGGGAGCGCCACCAATCCTCTTCTCCCCTGACATTACCAAAGATCGTCTAAAATGCTTTTTTAAGACTACAAATTCCAAAATTGTAAGGGGGAGAAACCCCCAGGACCCCCTTTACTTCAGATTAATATTATACTTACAGTTGATTCATATCGGCTTCCTATTAAATCAGAAGTCCTATACAGTCGCCGCAGAACAAACAGTACTGATTTCTGGAATACCACTTTGTGGCGACGATATATGCACACGTTTGTTAGGAAAAGACTAAAATTATTGAGAAGGTTACAGCCTTTAGGTTAAACTTGTGTTGCCTTGTGAAAATTTCTAAAAAAAATGCTCTGGTTAAAGGTGGGCTATATTGATATTTATAAAGTTCCAAAATTTCCAAAGCATCATATTTTTCCAAATGCCCCCCTCCCTTCCCCCGATAATTCGGCCCCTGCCTCCCTGTTATTGAGATACAAGGTCTCTGACAAAATTTTAAGAAAAGTCGCCCAAAATAAAGTTTTGATGCGAAATGTGGCATCATGCGATTTCACCGTCCGCATGTGGCAGGACATACATCTATTGCGCGTGTGTGAGATAATGCTATATTAAATGTCAGCAACGCATTAAAATTACAGGGTTATCCGAATGCATAAACAAGATTTAGAGCACGGTCTTAAATCGAAGTCATCTACGCTTCTGAAACAGAATTCAAAATATTAAGGTTTATACAGTAGAAGCTCTCAATAAGGGACACTTAGGGGACCGGACAACTTGTCCCTTAAAAAGAGGTGTCCCTTCTTCGGAGGTAGATGAATTCATGCATGCTGTGTAAAATCTATAATTTCATAGTAAACGTAAATTAATAACAACTAAGATTATTTATTGAAAATGTTTCATATATATAAAGTAAATAAATTCAGAACTATTCAAACTAAAAAAAAGATTTAATATTGAAATTGTATCAAATTTTATAAATACGAGCTTTGTAACTGATTTTCATTAATTACAACTATGAACTAATGTGTTACATGGATTGATTGAATATCATTTTATTTACAATGCAAAAACAGTGTGATAATATTTCAAATTTTCCATACAAAGCTTCGCATGGGCGCACAGTGTATTCGGGGTGAGCCCATAAAAAAATAAATAAATAAATAAATAAAAAATAAAAAAATGAAAAAAAAGAGAGAAGGAAAAGTATGAATGTAGGTCTCGGCAAGGATTTTAGGATACTTTTTCCTAAATTTGAAGGTTAATGTCAAGACAAACTTTTACCAGTTAATTTTTGAACGAAACGAGAACCTTGAATTCTAACAAACTCGATATCTCTAACGCACTCATTTTTTTTGTAATTTTTTCTCTGTGATTGTCCCTTAAATAGAGTGTCCCTTAATGAGAGGGAAATACATGATGTCCCCATTCAAAGGGACTGGGACCAGAAAAAGTCCCTTATTCAGAGGTGCCCCTTTAACTGTACTTCATTCAAATGCCTTAAATCACAAGAGATATTGAATTATTAATCATTTTCTGTTCGGAATTCAACGCGACATATTACCCAGTATTCATAAAATTGCTGGACAAGGGTTAGCAATGCCAATGATTAAATATGTTCCCCTGCACGGTGCCACTGGACACCGTGCAAGAAGTTAGGATGCCATTATTCTCTCCCTGCGTGTCATCTTTTCAACACAGGGGCATCCCGGATAAAAAGAGTGCCTTCTTTTCACCCATGTTTACGCTTTGTATGCCCTTCTAAGTGCTTCACAAGCCTTAAACTCTTAAAGAATGCCATACACCACCTGCAGTTTTAACAGTATATAGCAGGATATTATGTGTCAGTACGAATATTTAAAGTGCCCATTAAAGAAGTTAAAGATTTTCTTTTTCGAAAATATCAACGCTGCTAAATTTTGAGCCGGAGCACAAATAGTAACAACAAAGTTTGGTTTTTAGAGCCGAATGAGGTTTTATCAACACAAAATATGACAGCGGGTCAGTAGGGTTGATATAAAACGAAATATAATTTCAATGTTTCAACTTCAGATCCTTCTCTTTCTTCTGGCTGAGTTGAGGGGGGGGGGGGGAATGTGCATTGTGCGTAAGATTACACTCTCTGAGACCCACTGGGTGTGAAAATTTTGACTTTATGTCCGTTTAGTAGCGAATAAAATCATGTTACCTTTCACCCAAGTGACTATTAGGAACAAGAGACTATACACCCAGTTAGTTTTCCCATGAGGTAGATGCAGGTAGATAATCGTATTATATACATTATTAGTTTTGAAGCTTAAGAAGTTCTACACCAACAATACTCAATCTGTAGCCCGTAGGTCGCATGCAATCCGGTAAACCCTTCCACTGAAAATCCTCATCTAAAATTTTTTTAAAAGAAAAATCATACAAATATATATATATATATATATATTATATATATATGCTCTGAATTTATATAAAATATACACAAAAGTGTAGTTTACATCAAAATTTGATCTTCCAAAAAAAAAAAAAAAAAAAGGACGAATGAAAGACTTAGTTATTTTCATTTACCCCAGAGTTCGTTATTTAAGGGGTAAAAGGAAATACCTCAATTGCTCATCAAAAATAGCTGGGAAGGATAATTGAAATTGAAAAATAAATTTTCGAACAATGATGACGTCTAAAAATTGTTTCGAAACATGCGGCATTGTCAGAATGACTTTTATATGTTACCTATAGTTGAATCGATTATTTCAGAAAGGACGTAAGTCCTTTGGAATGCCACCGGACTTAAGCCATTTCTGAAGTAATTGATTATTTAGGGTAAACTTAACCTGGCAGTATTTCCTAATCACAGCATTGTGATGCTGCGAGGTTAGGTTTGCCCCAGCTGTTGTCTTCCCAAACCAACAGTTTAGTTTCAAAATAACCGCAAGTCTGGCAATAGAGTTTGTTTGCATTTACCCCATATTTTATTTTAACTATTGCGTCAATATACCCAAAAATGCGCTTTTTACTAATTTAAATTTACTCTTTCTATTATTTTTACCCTTTGTTATCTAATTTACGTACAATCTATATTGATGCTGCGCTACACCAAGAACAAAAACCTGTCACATTGACGATCTTTTACAGCTGTTCACTAATTGGAAAACAATACTAAATTTTAAGGAACAGCTCAACGCAACTTTTAAATTACCTACCCTGCGGCATTGCGTGAACACTTCAGAACTGGAAACTGATTGCATCCCTTACTGATCATTGTAAAATCATTAGTAAAAGCAATACATGAGTGACATACTTTATCCTTAAAGGGATAATTAGATTTTGTTCTTGTTTCGTAAACAAGGAAGTTTTTCATTTTACAAACTTCCATTATGTTTATGTGTGTTTGTAGCTGTTACTCATGTTTAATTTTTGGAAAACGAAATGAAAATTTAGATTTAAATGAAAATTCAAAAATATTGGGGTTTTGTTTTATTCGCAAAATAAGAGATGAAATGTAAAATAATTGTGCAATGGTGTTGGATTTAAGAAACATGAAATGAAAATTTGCATGTGAAAAAAATTTACTAAACATTGATTTAAATGCGAGAGATATTTTCAACATGTTATCTTCATGTTTATTTTATGGAAATTGAAATAAATATTTAAAATGGGAATGAAATTAAAACATTACTTCTCTCCTTCGCAGCCTATACCCTTTAGCTTTATAGCATTTGACTTCTTATGCGATGCCATGAGGCGAGACCAAAACGAGAGTCAAGACCAAATTAAAGCAAAACTGAGTTCAAGATAAAATCCTTTATGCTAAAATCAAATAGGGTCAGTTGGGTTTTAGATTTTGAAAATTTGCCGAATAAAAATTAAAGTAAACTGTTTGAAAAAGATGCGCTCCAAGTTTCATTACTTTATCTTTATTAGTTCATGACTTAAAAGAGTTTGAATGCAAAAAAATTGGGAAAAATTGCACCATGTAGAAAAACACGTTTTTTAAAATAAAATTAATTAAATGTATGCAACAAAAATGGTTATATCTTCCGTTCTAATTAAGATAGAAAAAAGATTCAAACGTCATTTTAAGCAGGGGGGAAAACAAAGAAGTTTTTTAAATGATAATTCTTTTTTAAGCAAAATTTGATGATTTTTGTGTCCCGGACCCTTTTTAGTAACCTTCCAGAAGATTGATAAAACAAGTTGAAACCAAATATATCACTTTTATAGATTTGCGGGACAGAAAATGTAAGACCACTAAACTTTAAAAAACAATTTTATTCCCAGTGTCATCTTCTAACAATGATGATGCCTACACAGTTGTTTGGAAACATGCGGAAATCTCAGAATGTCTTCCTTATGTTGTTTAGGTTTCACTCACCAAAAGTTTCAAAAGCTACCCCAGTGTGGAAATACAGTTTGTTTCTATTTACCTTCTGTTTCCATTTTCCCCAACTGACAAACTACCCACCACAAAAAGATTGTCGTCAAAAATTTCCCTGTTTTCTTTTTTACATCAAGGTAGGTTTTACCTGTAGCCAATGCTTTCTTTATGAAGAGCATTGATTATATGGAAGAAAACATCTTTTCCGATATCTTAAGCCTTGCAAAGCTTTAGGAACATATTTAAATGCTATAGAGCTAATAGTAAATGCTATGGCTATTATCATTGCCAAACAGGTCATTGTAATTACTTTTTATGTATTTTTTGTGCACATTACACTTAAAACTTTTATCACTTGAATCCGTGATTATTGAAGGCGACTAAACTTGAATTTGTGCGAAAATTGCGTTTGCATGATTGGCAGAGCTGTGTTTCATTTCAATAAGTTTTATCTCGCATTTCTCAATTCGTAAGAGGTCGCCAAATTTTTTTTTCTCAATTTATGGGAAGATGTTCTCGTTCTTGGGGGGTCTTCGTGGTATATTTTGTCCAGTTTTAACAGTAGCATTTTGAAATTAGTCGGAATCTGAAAATAATACGGTGGATAGGGACCGAAAAAAAATTGGCATAAAAAAATTGTTCGAAACTTCACGAGTAGCTATAAAAAGTTGTGTTTGCAACCGAGTTTTTTTTTTTTTTTTTTTTGCGGTGGATAGGCATCGCATAAAACCCGTAGAAAATAACCCAAAAACTTACAAAATAACTAGGAATTGCTTATCTTTGAAAGAAAGCAAAGTAAATCAAGTGATGGTAATTTTGCCGAGTAGTCGGACAAAATTTCCCGAATAAGAAATTTTTTTGGGGAGTCACAGTGAATTCCCATCGGGGTGCCTATGTCGTCACTTGAAGATACTACCTCGCACTCGTTTTAAAAATAATTTCGTCAATATCTGATGGAAATTTTCATACACCACAAAGAAATTCGCACCAAAAAAAAAAATCGCACAAAAAAATTCCGCACAAAAACAGGTTTGAGTGTATTTTTGAAAATAACCAACTGACCGGTAGTTGATCGTTGATCAAGCTACTTCTGTTTGATACATATGTCCATGAAATCCTCACGTTTCCAAAACAACCCTTCTGTGTGTGTGACAACAGTTTCTACCGTTTCTCACTCTTCTACGAATGTACTTAGGACACGCTGTATGACTTTCCAAAGTATACTCCGAGTCAAACAGGAGAAACGGCATAAAATACGAATAAATTCCGTCGTATGATCCAGTCTTGGATTATTTATTATCGTAGCGTCGTCAACCTAAAAAAGCGAATGCCTTCGCCGAAATGTTCGGGTCATCAGGTTTTTTCACCAGAAAATTTTCAGCACCGAGTTCATCCACTTTATTTATGGGTACCGAATTAGGTCGCGTGAGAATATCTCGGAATCGTTGGCCAATGTTCATATTCACTTTTCAAATATAGCTAACTAATCTCGGTTATGTTTTTTTATGAGTGATACCATGTTTTCTATAAAAATTTAGCTGTCACGCTTTGCCCGTTATTACCCACATAAAACGTCTTTTTTCCGATATTTTCCAGAAGCACTTTTTCTTTATTGTTCACGTTACATGTAAATCCTAGTTTTGCACTTTTTTTTGAGAAAAAATGTTTGGTCGATTTTTTTAAAAATTAGGCTTTGATGAGACAAGTCCAGTTTTTATATCTTGGTTTGTTTTCCTTTATTTATATCATTAGTTGGAACATTTCACATCCAGGGGCGTGCGCAGAAATTTTGGGGCCCGTCACAAATGATTTTTACGCTCCCCTCTCCTCATTGTTTACCCATAATTCTCTACATATATTTCACCATCTCGGGCCCTCTTTAAGCTCGGGCCCGGGCCAACAGATGCCTCTTTCCCCTGTGCACACCCCTGCTCACATCTATGCATGTGATTTTAGTTAATGGTTTATACTTTTTATGGTTCCGTTCATATTGCTGTAGATGTTTCTTAAAGCTAAATGGGATATCCCCCATCAGAACTGATGATGCCATTGGCATTTTTCATTTTCAATCCTCAATAAAATAGGTCGAATGTTATATGGACTAATAATCAGACTTACCGAGTTTGTTTACATAAATTAATTCAATAACAAATTATATTTCTATGACACATCAATCAGTGTCTTTTTTCATGGCGCACAGTGGAGTATTTGACTGAAAATCCTGGCCAAAAGTCCAAAATTAAAAATTTGCCCGATTTTTACGAAAATTTATTCTATGATAGTTGACTAAAGTCATAGAATAAATTTTCATAAAAATCGGGTTAACTGGGGACTAATAAAAATCGGGACTAACTGGTGCATCGATCGGGACCTTGTTTTGGAAACTCGAGTCACATACAATTGCTCATAGCCTCAGTAAAAGATGAGATTTCTATGAGAATTTCGCTTTTTTATTACGTTTCAGCTTAATTATTACGTTTCAATGTAGATTTTTTTGTGGCTTTATAAATGAATGGAATTGAACCAAAGTAATTTTACGGGATAAACAAATGTCAGGGCTTTCTGCTAATTATAAATCAAAGTAAATATTTTTATTTTCTTTTTGCGAAAAAAAAATAAAGAAAACTTGGTACGGGAGATTTTTAATGGCTTTTCGCCTTAATTTATAACTAGAGAAAGCTTTTTAAATGGGTGTCGGACTTGGTCGGGCAGTTTTGAAAGTTGCATCGTATTTGGCAAAGTCTCTAGTGCTAATTTCAGCAAAAAAATCTTCCGCCTACAACTGCCCTTTTTTAAAATGATTTTTTTTAAAAAGTGCATAATCCGATCGTTTTGTGACAAGTTATGATTTTAAACTGAATTTACCTACAAAGATTTAATAAATTTGTAAAAAGTTATCATAAGTACTACTGAATGAAAAGATCGACATATTTGAGCGCACAAACAACAATAAAATTTCAGACACGAGTTTCAGGGCTACGAGAAACCGCTTCATCAATGTATAAAGATGTAAGCTATGGAATGAGAATCATCCAATTAATTTCGAAACGCTTACCTTTATGTATCGCTAAAGAGAATCATTGTTAATTTTCTCATGTACGTTAATGAGTTAATAGATTAAATTATTTTGTGATCTAGCTAAGAAAATTTGCTCTTCTTTAAAACTGAGATAGGTTTTGGATAAAATAAATAAATATTTATATTTTTCAGATCATTGCTGCTGCAATTAATGTGCCAGGGAAGGGGATCTTTTCCCCCTTATACGTAGCATAAGGGGGGGAAGCCCCCCCCCCCCACAGACTCATTCGCTAGCGTTAGGAGACAATTGTATCTACTATCCACATTTAACACATTTTACCTACTCATTGTGAAATTGAAGTTATATTAAATTTTAGTTCCATGTTTTTGTTCGTACAATTTTTAGCGGGACATATCACGCTAAGTAAAACTAAGGATCGACCCAAGGTACGGGTATATGTACAATATATACAATTCAAAAACAAAGAGCTTTTGAGCATCCATTTTCGAGTGCTTTTACAGTTATAACATCCTAGTTCATTTATTTATTTTTTTACAATAGAAAAAAGGTTCTTTGTAACCCCGAAACCCTTGTCTTCAATTCTTTTTGTGCATGATTAACTCAGGGTTTTAATGATTGAAACCAAACGAAAAGAATAAAATTGTTTTTTATTTTTTTGTTTTTTTTGTTTCAAATTAGTGTTTTGCACAGAATACTTGGATTTTTTAACCGCTTTTTTCCCCCTCGAATAATGCACTTCATTACATATCTTCAAAAAAAAACAGCCATTCGCATCAAACATGATTACTTATCACTTGTCTAAGCATTATTGGCAAGCAGCCAACTGTTGCATCCATTTCGGATCGAGTTAAAATTATTCAAAATTTTTATTTCAACTCATTGAAAAAAAAATCATCATAAATCAGTGAAACAACATAATTTCATCGTTTTCGCTTTGAATGAAGGTGAGGTGTTTATATTATTTCCTAAAAAAGTTTCACAGCCATAACATTATTAGAATATCGGATGCAGGAATTTTAGTTTACAATGATAGAATAATTGAAAAAAGTCGAAAAAGTGACCTCCCTTTGTAAATTCCTAGAAATGCAGTTAATTACGTTAGAACTTAGTTGAAGAAAATTGTTTTTCCTATCTAGTGATGCCTTGTTTTTTTTTTTTTCTTTTTTTTTTCCACGTTTACTAGGATCGTTTTTACGGGCGTAAACATGCAAAAGTCTAAATCGTGGATAAAATATTAAATATTTCATTTTCTAATTGAAATTTAAAAAATCGAGCTTCAAATTGTAACATTAGTCCTTTCACACAACTTGTATGTCAAGTTTCTTGTCTATAAGTGGGATAGCTTCGCCGTACAGCGCACAAACACACAGAAGGGTGTTGCCTTCAGAAGAGTGAAAATTTCAAACTAGTTGTGGCCAGGATTTTCAGTCAAATACTCCACTGTATGGCGTGAAGAACTCCATGGCGTTTTTTAGAGGAGTGAAATATACCAAAGTTCTCAAGCATAAAACAGTAATCAGTTCCGGGTAAAAAAAAAATGAAGGGAAGAAAGGAGTGAATTTTTAAGAATGAAGTGGAATATATGGCTGGGAAACACACACAAAAGGGTGTACTACTCGAATTTTTAACTTTTGGAATGTTTGGCATTTTGTATTTAAACAAAATTTATTCAAATATCATAAAACATTCAAATGTCGCATTTAAAAAGTTCTGACAGCTTTTTTCCCACTTTTCCAGCTGCAAAGTTTCTATTTAAAAGGTTCAGCGTCAAATGAGGCAGTGAGAAGCAAAGGGATGCAGTGGACTATTTTAAGTTTCGAGTAAAACGCGTTTAAAGATCAGATCCTTAGGTAGGCTTTTATTGAAATTTTTTTCTAAATCATGCTACACAGCAGCACCTACCAGGGCTACTAGTACAATCTCTTGCCCCAAGACAGAGGAGAGATTCACCTACCATTTGTACTCGTTATCTCCAAATTTTTAATTTAGTCACTTGCATCCCTTTGCTTCTCACTACCTCAAATGGTGCTTGCCTAAAGTTTTGAGGCTTATTTTCATGTTTAAGTGCTTAAAATACGCTCGTAAAGGCGTTAAAATAATCTCTGATATCAGTTTCACGTAATAATAGGTTGTACGATTTCTAAAATTTTGCCTTAAACAGCTATTTCCCTTAGCGCTATGTCACTAGGAAGTCCCTCATTAAAACATTAGCGTAAGGCACACCGGAGACCTGGATTTACTTTTGGTACCCTTAATAACCACCGACGCTCTCTCATCTAAATTTCTTAGTAGAAAAATTATTTGCGTTTTTATCTCTCTGGACTAGCAGTTTTGCAGATAAAGATCAAAAATTTTCCTTTTTCTGAAAATTTTAATCAAAACTAGAAAGGAAAGAAAAGTTGCAAATATGTGTGATGTGCGAACCGTAGATAAAGGGAGAACCGTAAATAAAGGGTGCGCATCTCGACGTTCCGGTATAAATGCTGCTGTTTCTCTTTAAGGGATCCAGATATTACTAAAATTGCACTTTATCTAACCTGGTCTTATTTTAATATGTTCTGCGTTTATTGTTATTTGAGTAGGTTTTGTGGGTTTGATTAATGCTATAGACTTCTTTCTTCTTTTTCTTAACGACAACGATCTTCGAGATCATTTGTTTTAGACATTGGCGTATAGTTAAGTGCTAGTACCAAAATCAGAACACAAGAGGAGCCAAATGTATCAAATACTCTCAAATCAAATTATATCATGCAGCAAGGTCTGGTTAACCTGGAGCCCCATCTTCCAAAGAGACTCCGAATTACTTTAAAAAATATGCGTAGCATTACAACTATACATTTACATACTATACATGTATTTTAAAATTATGATTTGTTAGTTGGAAAAAAACTTTCTTAAAGAAGAACTTTTTCAAAACTCTGCCAGTAGCGAATTTACTAAATCTCAATTATGAGGGACCCAGAAAGGAATACATAAACGCACATGATACATGATTTACATAGTACTATGATACACAAAGAGGTCCACAAAAAATGCATTCCGACGGGCCCCAAGCCTGTAAATCAATTACTGCGTTCCGTTTTAGAGTGCTCCAAGAGTTTGAAGGCCTCCATATCATTGTGGACCTTGGGCCTCACTTTTAGTTAGTCGGGCCTTGGCATGCAGAACCTGGAATTAGCAGTGTAAAACCGTCATCAACTACTAAGAACCAAAATAAATTATCTCGTTTCAGACTTAGAGGATATCAAAGGACATATTAAAGACTCTTAGCCGCTATTAAGGAATGCAAATAAATCAAATTTAGAGAAAAGATTCTAAAAATGTAAAAAAAAAAAAAAAGATGAGGAATTTAGTTTTTAATGAGGTTCGGATCCCACGACGGATCATTAAATATTAATAAAGGTTCAACCAGTATCGAGTTCACTACACTACAAGCATTGGATTTCGTTTTGCTGTTACTTAATAATAATAATTTAGGTGTTTATTGTTTAATTCTGTTCGCATGTCATTCGTGGCTAAGTCTCACTCAAGAGCGGCGTCTTACTCTGGAACATTCAACAGCGCAGTAGTGTAAGGGTTTAGAAGAAAAATTCTGAAAAAATATTAATTACTTTTTTTACATCTTTTTAATCGCAGTACACATATTGTATGGTAACCATTAAATAGCTCAGCATGATTTAATTTATTTTTTCTGCACCATTGGATTTTTTAGAGTCGCAAGAAAAAAAAAGTGGCTCTACTCCCGGATTTACGATTTTTGCAAAATGCTAGTTATCCTATGAACTGTTTTTATTAAGCTTCAATTTTAAAAATTAATATGGCTTCGGCATGAATTCCTCCGTAGAAATTATGAAATTAGACACTTTTATTGGCTCACAGGAAATAGATTGCAGATACCTGCTCGGATCTTTTTTAAAAAGACGCTTGTGGAGAAATAATGATCTGATCTAACAAAGATCGTGCATCTGATGTCTACTCAGCGAAGGATATTTTTAAGATGTCAGTATGCAAATAATTTGCCTTAATGGCCAAGATTTTGCCAAAAAGAAGTCTTTCTAGAGTTTTTTTGCCGATTTTGATTGCCGGAGTCCAGTTCAGAAACCGAAAGCAATCACATTTACTCTCAAAAGCTACTCATCCCATAAGAAGACTGCATTTAAAATGTCTCCCATCTTTATTGCGGGTCATGTCCATTGCAGTAAAATTTCCCTACTATGGTAGGTCATGCCCTGTGGAGTAAAGGTTTCCACTCTCTTTAAAGCAACTCACGCCAAAGGCATGACAAACCTCCCAGACGGTCTTAATTACTCTTTTTTCTTCACCAAAACCTGAGAAAGCAATACCATAAGTCACCATATTTGTCAACATAAGCCACGTATTTACGATCCCACTGCTCTCTTTTTCCTTGACGACTTTTTTTCGGAAAAGATTACCGTAACATCTTCTCATGGGCCATCATTACCTCGCTTCTCCAATTCCTCTAGATGCAATACCGCTGATAGGATTTTTCCCTGGTAGGTTTTTTGTTTTTGGTCATAACAAGCCAGAGTTTTTTTGGGCCATACCTTGTACTACCTTGTACACACGCATGAAATCTGTTTTGGCCATACAGATTTCATACATATGTACAAAGTGTCACATTAACACTGGATAAACTCAGCACTACTAGATTCATCGCTTAGAGAGAGCAGTGGTACCCAACCTTTTGCACTTCGCAACCCCTTTTTACAGACGATTAAACAACCCGCGATCCCCTACGTGCTACCGCGTATATAAATATATATGCATACAAGCGTACACATTGTGCATGTTTTACATTAGAACTCAAAGTACTTTGTACTTGGGATCAGTGACGTAGCGAGAAATTTTTCATGTGGGAGCGGGGGGAGGGGGGGGGGTAATATTAAATTTTTGGAAATTAAAGGCCAAAAAGCGCAACTTTAGGCCTTTGCATGCGTGTTCATACATATATTACCCCCCCTCCCATATCAACCCCTTGACTACGTCACTGCTTGGTACATTGTATTTATGCGAAATAATGCGTGTAGCACATAATGATTGTAGAAATCAGATCTAATACAGACAGCTACTATAATGTTAGACATATTTTCGACACTTTCAAAAGTCGTGCACTCAATTGTTGGTTTTCCGATTTAGCATGCATTTGTAGTAATTAAGAATCATAAAAAACAAAATTTTATAACATAGCAAAATGTAACACATAATGCACATAACTATTAATGAAATAGAAACTTAATAAAAAAGTTTGTCCAAAAACTTAAATAATGGACTTTTATAACAATATCAACCGCCATTAATACCGCTACAAAAGATAATAAAAGTGATATTTTTTCCCTTTTGAAATGCTTCATGACCCTAAATGGGGTAGCGACCCACAGGTTAAGAACCCCTGAATAAGTACATATACATTGCTGCTGTTTTTGAAGGAATATAGGTTTTCAGCAATATTATAAAGACTAAAAAAAAATTCTGAGAATTCACATTGGCCAGTCAGAAAGAAACGCAAACGCTGTGACACAATATACGGAACTACAATAAGCATTATTTGAAATTACTTGAAACAATGAACGCATCAAAAAAAGAAAAAAAGTCAGCAATATTCCCAAGTCTTAACAATGATTATTGTTACATTCTTTCAAACAAAATATCGTTTTAAGTAGAAGGAAATGCTTTATGAAATTTCTCAAATTACCTACTCAATGCAGCATTCAGAAGTAGCACAAATTGCAACAAGAAGCAGCATAATCGTAATAATACAACAGGGTATACAGGATATACGAAACGCATGTAATTTTTTGCTTTTTACAAACAAATAACGCAGTTTATGCGGTTTACCCTTAAAATAAAATAGATATTTTAAGCAAGCCTGCGGAGTCGGTGTCGTGGAGTCGGAGTTTTTTTGAAGTAAAGGAGTCGGAGTCTGTCATTTTCCCTCCGAGTCCTTACCTCTGCTAAGGCTACGGAGTAAGAGTCGGAGTCGGAATGATTTTGGAGTAAATGAGTCGAAGTCGAAGATTCTTAAAATTCAGGAACCGGAGTAGGTCATTTCCCTCCGAGAGCTTAATTCTGCCAGGGTTGCAGGGTAAGAATCGGAGTCGGACTGATTTTTGGGTAAATGAGTCGGAAGTCGAAGATTCTATATTTTCAGGAATCGGACAGGAGTTAAAAGACAGTGCCAACAATCGGTAGATTTTGGCACTATTTGATTTTCTCCCTTTACCAAAAAATAAATAAATAAATAAATAAAAATAAATAAATAAATAAATAAATAAATAAAAGATCATTGTCTTATGACTAGTCTAGTAAAACATCAAGTCATTCTGACCGGTTGATTTAAAATCAGAGCATTTTAAATTAGAAAATATATTTGTAACCTTCCTAGTATACGTTAGACATAGACTAGTGTGCCGTGATAAAGTTATAATTTTTCAAAGGGTGGCGCGAATCGGAAAAGTTCGGTAACCTCTGATGAGTTAAGAATTAAAATGTTAAACTTGGTAGATTTGTAATTTGAAAATAATTTCATGGATCTAAAAATCGGTGAAAGGTTGATCCAAAGTTGTAAACTTGTAAACAGAATGCTCATTCATATCAAACTATGCAGATCAGAATCCATTAGTGCCTAGTTAGTGATTTTACGCGAACATTAGTAGCAGAACAAGGTATTATCTAAGTATTAGTATATTGTTGTATATATAATACTATATTGTTATATATTATTATATATTGTTATACATTGTTATATATATATAATACTATACTGTTATATATTATTATATATTGTTATATATATAACTACTATAAGTTATTATCTTGACATTGTAATCGATTAAGACATTCGTAATTACGAAATACTCACAGAAAAATGCTTTAACTTTAAAATAATTATAATATTAACGAATAAGTGAACTATAGCGTACATTATACGAATAGATATTACAAAAAACCCTATTTTTTATTAAATGGACACAAATAAAAAAAGTAGAGGGTTTTAATGAATTCAAACAAATCATGCTTTTGAAGTATTAACAACAGAAATATACTTAGCGCGTTTTTTTTCCTGAAAATAATCCTTGGTATTTTTTAGTTGATCAAAATTTATTTTGAAGGAGTAAAATACACGAAATCAGGTTATAAAAATGATCAATTCTATAAAAAGCTACTTTTGAAAGAATGAAATGGAAACTGTCAAAGAAGATTTTATGTATTATTTTGATTTTTAATATTTAAAATGTCTGACACTTTTATTTAAAAAAAATTAAACAAAATATTAAAAAGTAATATTTTAAGTATTTCAATTTCAGTATTTTTTTTATATATATTCCATAATGCTAAATTTTATTTAATGCTTGAAAATATACTTGACAAATTTTTTTTGGCTATTTCCGACTTTTTGTCATTAAATATGCTAATAAAGACGTTAAAAATATTCCCATAATTACAAGAAAAAACCATTACGAAGAAAAAAACTTTTACAGCAACTACCTTGATGTTAAAAATTTCACAAATCTCATCATCTCACCTCACACCTGTATAAGAAACTCCCCTCCGCTTTTTGTTCTGAAATGAAAACCATACATTAAATTACGAATTTCAAAACAGTTGTTTCCGTCTAAGAAACAAAACGTGAAGTTTCTGCCGTATCACCCCCGGACACAAATTCATAGCGTGAAATTTTTTTTAGATAATTCCGATTTTCTTTACTAATGATAAAGCTGAAAGTCTCTCTGCCTGGATATCTCTCTGTCCGGATTTCTCTCTGTCTGTCAGGATGTCTGTGACGCGTATAGCGCCTAGACCGTTCGGCCTATTTTCATGAAAGTTTTCACAGAATTTTTTTAAAGCATAGGAGTGTGCACCTCGAAGTGATTTTTCGAAAATTCGATTTGTTCTTTTTCTATTCCAATTTTAAGAACATTTTCAGGAGCAAAATTATCATAAGATGGATGAGTAAATTGCCAAGTTATCATAACGTGGAACCGTAACATGGCCATGCCAATTGGTGAGAAATTCATCATACATTATTTGTAAGTATACAGGCGAACCAAAAGACCTTTTAATTTTCTACTACGGGAAAAGCCGTGCGGATGTCACTAGTAAATGCATAAAATAAGCTTGTAGAGGTGTTTAAAAAAATCACGAGTAACCATCATTACAAGAAAAAAAATGTACACCAATTACCTTAATTTCTTTTAAAAGTATTTATAAATCCCATCATCTCTCGTCTAAAAAAGAAAATCAGTTTTTGTTCTGAAATGGAAACCACACATTAAATTTTAACTTGCGATTGCTTCCGTCTAAAAAAATGTTCACATGAACAGCATCGCTCAAGCTTTTGCCGCATCATTCCAAGAAAACTGCTGTTTTAAATCGTGCCAAGGTTTAGATATACGAAAACAGTGAAGATGATAGAAGTGATAAATTCTATAAAAAAAAAAAAAAAAAAAAAACTAACTTTCAAAGAATATATATGTGAAGAAATGAAAATAGAAAGAAGAAATGTGTGCTGTTTTGATTTTTAACATTCAGAACATTCGACAGGTAGTATTTTAAGAATGCAACAAAACATTAAAATGTAATGTTTAATTAAATTCCAATTTTTGCTTTTTTTTCTAATTTTCCAAGATGCTAAGTTTTAATTTGAAACACAAATCGCAAAAATATGCTTGACTAAATTCTTGTGCTTATTTCCAAGTACATGAAATACTCTTCTAGACGCGTTAAAAGTATCTCTGATTACCACCATTACATGAGAGAAAAAAAAAAAGCATTTACAGAAGTTATCTTAATCTCATCTAGAAGTTTTCCCAAATCCCATCATTTCTCCTCTGGATAAGAAAATCTCAATCTTTCTTTTACTGTAATGAAAACCACACATTAAATTTCAACTTTCAAAACTTGCATCCCTCTGAAAAACAAAACGTTCTCATATGAACAAGTTTGCTAAAGCTTCTGCCTTACCTCTCCAGCGAAACTATTGTTTTTTTAATCGTGCCCAAGTTGAGATATACGAAAGCTGAAGATGAAAGTGATCTATTCTATGAAAAACAAAGTTTCAAAGAATTTAAGATGGCAAGGGAAGAAGAAATGCGTATTGGTTTGATTTTTAGCATTTAGAACGTGGTATGTAAAAAAGTAACAAAACATTAAAATGTAGTGTTGAAAAAAAAATTGTTTTTCTTTTCCACGATACTAAATGTTTTTTTTAAACACAAAAACTTAAAAATGAACTGTTTATTTCAAAAACCAGTCAAGCCACAAAATTGCTAGTTTTAGGAAAACATCTATATCACCATATTAATTATTCTATGATGATTACAACATTGTTTATTGACAGAAATATACTTAAATATGTATCCCCTTTAGTTTGAAACATTGTAACCCTTATAGAAGAATGTTGATACGAAGATAAAAATGCTTTTCCGATATTTTAGAGTTTGTCGCTTTACTGGTTTTCGAAATAAACGGTTCAAATATGTTTGACTACATTTTTGTGGTTACTTCCAAATTTCAATTCGTGAAATTCTCTTGCAGACGAGTTAAAAATGTCTCTGATTACCACCATCACAAGAGGGGAAAAAAATGCAGCAATCATCTTAATCTCATCTTGAAGTTTCAACAAATCTCATCATTTCTCCTCTGGATAAGAAAATCTCACTCTTTCTTTGACTGTAATGAAAACCACAAATTTCAACTTTCAAAACTAGCTTCCGTCTAAATAACAAAACGTTCTCATATGAACAAGTTTGCTAAAGCTTCTGCCGTACCTGCCTAGCGAAACTGCTTTTTTTTTTTTTAAATCGTGCTTGAACGGAGGATGGCAAGGAAAGAAGAAATTTGTATTCGTTTGATTTTTAGTATTTAGAACGTTGTATGTAAAAAACCACAAAACATTAAAATGTAGTGTTGAGAAAAAAAATCTCTCCCCCCCCCAGGATACTAAATGTTTTGCTTAAAACACAAAGCGTAAAAATATGCTTGACTACGTTTTTGTGGTTACTTCCAAATTTCATTTCGTGAAATCCTCTTGCAGACGAGTTAAAAATCTCTCTGATTACCACCATCACAAGAGGTGGGGAAAATGCAGCAATCATCTTAATCTCAGAAGTCTTCACAAATCTCCTCATTTCTTCTCTGGATAAGAAAATCTCACTCTTTCTTTGACTGTAATGAAAACCACACATTTCAACTTTCAAAAACTAGCTTCCGTCTAAAAACAAAACTTTCTCGTGAACAACATCGCTGAAGCTTCTGCCGTACTTCTCCGGCGAAACCACTGTTTTGATCGTGCCGAGGTTCAGCGTTTTGATACCCGGAGGTTACGGCCGTGCCTAAAGGCACTTTCTCGCTGCTTCTTGAACACGACAGTTTTCGTGCGGACCCTGTTTTATAAGCATCGTAGGCAAATGAAATTCTGTGAATGAGATTCAGTGGTAGTCACGTTTTGTCTTCATGCTACTCTAACGTAGTAGTAGTATTAATAGTTTCATTCACAAAAATATTATGAAACAAATCCATGAAAAGTGTTTTTTTTTTTTTTTTTCATTTTATAATTTCCTTTTTTGGTGAGAGTTCTTTGTGTTAACGGGAGTACACTAGATGGATTCATGTCTTTGTGCTGAAGAGTGGTTAGAGGCTTTTATTTCGCTTGTTTTTGAAAAGGAAATGAAAATTGCAGGTGTAATTTTCGCAAGAGTAATTACGGGTGTAATTGCAGATGTAATTTAATACCCCAGTCCTTCTTTCTTCCTTTTTTGCTTTATGCTTCAAACCTCCTGCTCCATGTCGCTAATATAAGAGACAATTTCAGATGTCAAAATTGCATTGGATGAGTTTTTCTACAAAATTATTTCTACGCCAATTAAAAGTTAAGTTTATTTCGATTTCAAATCTTGAAAAACGATTTTTCCACATTTAACATATTTCTTTACATATTTCTTTTACATATTTCTAATACATTTAACATTGGATCCAACCTTATTTCTAGTATTTATGAATACGTTACAATATTCGCTGGATGCTATCTCGTAAAACAATTGATGATAAGTTGAGTAAAATGCAACTTAAGGCAAATCTAAAAAAATTAACTTAGTTCACAAATTCAACATAAGTGTATCGGGAAATGTTTACTGATGTGATGAACCTCATTTTCACACCGTATTTGCTTTTAGTTTGTATTAATTAAATCTTCTTCATTTACAGAATCAAATAATCAAACATCAATCAGGCAACACATCTAAACACTGTAAAAAAATGTGTAACCTTACTCCGTAAAAGTGGTGGCAGCTTAGCTGTCCCCATAGCAATGGATTAACTTAACTGATAAGACTGGTGCACGCTCATAACATTACACCAGTTTTATCAGTTAAGTTACTCCATTGCTATGGAGGAATCTAACCACCGAAATAAGGTTACACATTTTTTTAACAGTGAAGCTTGGTCACCAGTTTTCTGCAACGAGGCTTTTGTGAAAATACTTTTTTGTCCCTCGACAATTTTGGAAACAAAATGTCGGATAAGTCAGCTCCCCTTATAGGCCTTAGGTTGATACGCATTCAGTTGTACCTTGATAACTGTATTTAATTAGCTGTATTTCATAAGTATTAATTAGTCACCCAATTCATGGTTATACATGAGCATTCTGCTACACATGTCATCAACTTTGCAAAAAATACCAAGGTTAACAAAGTACCTAACTCAATAAAAAAGTATTTTTAATCGCAGAAAAAGGGTACAAAAAATCATGCAAGTATTAAAAAGTAATATGTTTATGTATTGATCTGTTATCTTTTTTTGTAATAAAAATGCATAAAAAAAGCTTACCAAAGTAACTACGAGTATATAAAGAAGCATTTCTTAGCTCAAAGGAAAATACAAAATAATATAGCGCCAGTTTTTTAAAATAATATTGTTATTCATTGATCTGTAATTATTTCTTGTAATAGTAATGCATTAAAAAAAACTTACCAAAGTAACTAAATAAACAAGCATTTCTAAGTGCAAAAAAAGGATACAAAATAAAATCATGTTTTTTTTTATAAATAATATGTTTGTTCATTGTTCTGTGATTCTTTCTTGTAATAATTATAATGCATAAAAAATATTTTTTGTTGAAAAGAATTTAACTGTACATTTTTCCTCTCATTGGATAATTTATCCTCTCATTGATTAGTTGTAGTTACAATCATATTTGTAACAAGCAATCATATTTGTCAGATTTCTGCAGATATTGCCGTTTGCATTCCCAACGCAGAATGGAATAAAAACTCAGTCTAAGAGGATGGAGGAAAAACGTTTGGAGAACTTTCAACTGGTTAGGTGATTTTTTTTTTGTAATGTACATAATGAGATGGGATGTTAGTGAATCCAACATTATATTTCGTGGGCACTCTAAAAAATCAAGCAAAGTAAAGTAGGAAAATTTCCAATGATTTTTGTAGTATTAATTTACAAAATGCAACTGAAACAGTACCGTAAGTAACATACCTAGAGCTTATACTATATCGTCGTCTGAGTAATAAATCTGAAAATTCGGAAGAAATAGATACTTGATGTCCTGATCGCTAAAGCGTTGAACTCGTAACTGCAGGGTCCCGGGTTAGTAATGGGTTTAGAAGTTTGGGAGCCCGTAGCAATGATTTGGGGGTCCCTCAGAGTAAACACAACTTATAAACACACACAATAAATACGTGTTACATTAAAATACTTATAAACACAACAATAAAATATTTTTCATGTGCCTCTTTGGAATGTCTTCGAGGCTCTTATGTTATGGGGGCGTCTCGCGAATGCGACATAGTAAATCCGCTTCTGACCCGAGTTCCATGCCAGTCGGTCGAAGATCCTTCGTGTTCGCTAATGATAACTGGGGCGACGTCAAATATGTCTTGGTCATAAAGCCATCCAAGTTCTTATTCCAAATAAATACCTCTGAGGGTCCTGGATCAGTTGTTTCTCCGCTCTTGGTTTGGATCAAAGAACAGATATGTCTTCAGGGCTCCATCCAACTGGTAAAACCGCGTGCAGTGGTAGGTACGGGCGACCTTTGAATGTTTTGATTTGTAGTCTCGAAAATTGTAGTGTCCAAAGAGAGAGCTAAAATAGAGAACCAAAAATTTGGCCAATTAAAATACTCAATAGCAATGTATGCAGGTTGCTGAAATTTTATGACACATAATTTCATAAAATACACATGAAGGGCAACGTATTTCATGAACGATTCGTTAAACAGTTGTTGAGCAGTACTCAATATATATCGATGCACTGGGGACTGGACTAATTTTAAACTCAGGAATCTAGAGAGAAAAAATACTGCCATCAACTTTGCTGATCGGGCACACATTGCCTATTTAAAAAAACAGGTTAAAAATCTGCATCTTAAGTTGCTACCTATCGACCATGAAATTACTATCAACACAGAAATCCAGTGTTAGACTATTTCATCTTTCTTGATTTTAAAAGCAATTACAGCGTTAAAAAGTTGTATCTTATGATACTGTTTTAAACTCATTCATGAAAAACAGTGAATCCAAAAAGAGCTAACAGCACGCCTGTCATTTCAAAATTTTTTGTGGGGGGGGGGGGGGTAAATGTTGTATTCTGAATGTAAAGTGTATCGGAAAACAACAAGAACCACGTCCACTTTTCTGTAAAAGCATTAATTTTTCAATGGCGAGAGGCGAATTTAATAACACTAACCCTCCAAAAAGATGGACCTTCAAAACTGGATTAAAAAATAAAACAAATATTCATCTACAATGAAATACCTAAAAATACCTGAAAGCTTAAAATTAAATTATTGTGAGTTAGTTGATCTTGTTATTCAACCTATGCAGATATGATCTCATAAAAATGCACATTTTGGTACTGCAACAGAATTTTATCAATTAAGTGTTTAAGCAAATGGTTCTATTAAATCTTTCAATTAGTACTTTCTCTTCCACCGTTTCCTGTCTTCACTCTAAGCTACGGACTTGATGATCGAATACCGTTCGATAAAGTAATGCGTGATGCATTTGATTTGCTTGATTCAACAGAAGGTGTAATGCAACAAAAAATGAACTTCATTCATTACAAGTAACAAAATTAAATTATCGCCGAAATTTGATGCAAACTGGTAACATCCGTGACAGGTTTCATAAGGCTCCTGCTAGTACATAACATTCGTGCATGCACGAATTTAAATCCATTGCGAAAAAGTGGTACGCGTGCTCAAAAACAGGCTCGGGTCACACCAGCTTACCTCACGATACTTTTCGTGTCTTGGCCTTGCTACTATTGGGGATCATGAGGGCTGTGAATGAAATTTTAACAGTCACGTTCTACACCCATGCATGTACACAGTGCTTCACTCTTCATTCATAACTAATAATGACGTAAAAGACAGCGCAGACACGGATAGATAGTAGTCAGGATTTGCTTCTCATTTTGTGGATGTTTGTGTGCATGGCTCCAGTTTCGGAATTTTGTTATCAGGAATAATAAAGATTCCAGAAATATATTCTTTCCGAGAATGGTAATTGACTTGATTATGCGACTGACTTCTGTTAAAGATTGTTATATGATGGTAATGAATTCCTATGGACTTTTATGAATTTTGATGTTAAAATCTTCAATTAGTGTGATGTCAAAGACAGCGTTTAAGGGTGAATAGTTAGCCTGGATTTTCTTTTCACATAGTTGTTGTGTGTGTATGCGCATGGCTCAAGCTTCAGAGTTTTGTCATCATATTACTGAAGATAAAGATAGCCGAAGTAAGTTATAACAGAGAATGTTTTGCATTCACTGTCTAACTGACTTCTATTTGAGAGTCTTGTATGATACCAATGATTTCCTTTCGACTTTTAGCAGTTTTCATTTGAAAATCTTCAACTAGCAAAAAGTGAAATGTTTTTATTTCACAATCAAAAAATATTGTTTCAATAACTATATTTGTAATTATACGCTCGTAAAGTACTTAAACATTGAGAAAAACTATTGTTTGTTTTTGGAATTCGAGTGTATGCTATTTATTTAAGTACACAGACACGGATTGATAGAAGTCTGGATTTACTTCTCCCTTTGTGGATGTTCATGTGCCAAAGTAATGTGTCGTATGCTCAAGTGTTGGCTTTTACAATCAGGAACAATAAAGTTTCTTGAAAAGTGTTTTAACGGAGAGTGGTAGTTGCATTCATTATCCGACTGATTGCTATTTAACATTGTCATATGCTGCTAATGAATCCGTATAGACTTTTAAGAATTTTGATCTAAAAATCTTCAACTTGTGAACTTTCTCCTGATTTTACTTTACAATCTAAAAATTTCGTTTCAATAGTTATGTTGGAGCAATATATTTGTAAAATACTTGAACATTGATGCGAAATGCTTTTCTTTTTAAATTCTTATGTATATCAATTATTTTTAATCACATATTTAGATGTACATGTATGTATTAGCAATACCTCCTTCCTCATACTCCCTGACGTAAAAGAAATAACAGGCAAAAATTAATAGTAATTACTCAGTATTACGTTTCCTAAAAGTTTTAAACTGACTGTCAGCATTGTTACATTACAACCATTTAAAAACGCTTATGAAACGTTTTAAAACGCTACGTGTGCAACATGGGTAGGTTAGTGCTTCAAAATGCTGTTGATAATAATATTGCATTGCACAATTTTGTATTTATTTTTCAGCAATAATCAAAATCAATAAATTCTAACAGTTATTGCAGGATAAACGTTTTTATTAAACTAATTGTTACATTAATCAATACCTACGCTCTACGCATAATCATAATTATGCTTTCTAGCGTTTTATTATTGCTTACGTTTCAGCACAAACACATTATTTATTTCTCACGTAAAATCTGTTATTATCGGTTCCTTATTAGGTTGGTTCGTGGTTTCATATAAAAATACAAAGAATGTCGCATTAGCCATTATAAGACAAAATATCAAGAATAATTTTATTATTGAGAGGTGGATTTTTTTTAATTGAATTGCAAAGCAACGGCGGAATTAACAATCACGAATTGGTATATGAGGTAAAGCATCTATGTCGACTAGAAGTTTGTGGTAAAAAAGTTGATTGCAATTTTAATTTAAACTTTAAAAGCAATTCAATATGAAAATGAACTTTTATCAAAATCTTATTATTAGCTATTTTTATTTTCCTCATAATTTGACATATTTCATGTGTATAGTGTAAGTAGTTTTCAAATAAGAAAGAAAGGTATTCTTTAAAAAAAGTTTTAGGATTGAAGAACGGCTCAAATAATATCGTGGTGCAAGTATAGGCAAAACTATAATTCTGTTTTTTTTTTCCACACAATTTACACTTAACTCAATAGAATTTTTTCAGGATTTTTGTGAAATATAAAGACTTGATTTAAGTGTTACTAAACTACCATTTCTAAATTTTATTTAATTAGAAGTATGTGTCATTTTTCGAACAAAAATTTTCAATGAAACTTAAACATTCTATTTTTTTCTAAATTTAAAGTTACCTATCAATAGTACTCAGCCGATGGTATAATAACATAGAATAGTTTTTGTGAAACAACTTTACTTCCATATGCTCCCTTTTTTCTGGATTGAAAAAACGGTTGCTTGAAACCCTGAAACACCTGTTTTTACAAATCTGTGCGTTGAATACGTTTACTGTAACAAAATTCCGAAACGTTACTGAGTATTTCCGTGTAACGTTTCGGGATTTCAATGGTTTTTATCCACTTTCTGGAAAAATCCAGTTCCATTGTCAAAAAGTTTCCTGAATTGCTACAAGTTGCAGGAATGCAGAATTTTGCGCTATTTTGCAAAATATTTTTAGCTCCCAGTTTAAAGATTAACTGGGCGTATTTATAAAATGTATCGGCTTTAGCTCGATTGCGGCCCGTCCTGACTGATTAAGCTCCCATGGGGCGCAAATAAGCCCATGGACTACGCAGCTTTGCAAGAATTGCAGGCGAGTAACATTTGTGTAATTACTTGCTATTGTGGTTTAGCGTTTGCCAAGTTTGCAATTCTGCTTTTAAACTTCCTTGAAAAATCAGGAATGTGCCAGTCTGTTATATGATTCCTTCCTATGTTTACTCTAATTTTCCAGAGACGCAACTGGCTTTTCAAGGAAGATTTCTGATTTTTTCAGGAACCTGACCAGGATAACTTCAGGAAGGTTACTAAATTTTAGCGGGAAAAGTTCCTGGTTTTTTGCAAAACATGTTACTGGCAGAAAGTGGGCACATCAGCTGCCCATTCTTTTCCAGGAACGTTTCTGAATCGTTTTTACAGTGTTATTTATTTATTTTTTTTAGTGTTATTTTATAGCACAAAGCTGTCGATTCATCTATATATATATAAAAATGAATGTTTGTATGTCATCCGTGAACTCAAAAACTACCCGGCAGATTTGGCTGAAACTTTCACCGTTTGTTATTTTTCGTACTGGGAATGTTTATAGACCAGTTCGAAAAAAATCCGATCGATAGTTCCTTTTTTATTCCAATTTAAGTCACAATCCATTGGATAAATACGAATAAAATTATCGGCTGCAGAAATTAATTCGCGTGAAAGATCTTATTGATAAGAAGTTAGCTGTTGCCATTTTTCTTGAGTTTGAACAAATAAATTCTTTCTTTATTGTTTTATGGCTTTTCATGCAATTGGGGGATTTAAAACTTTTTCTATTTGATATTTTTAGCGATTGATTGATCTTGCAAACTGCGTGAGTACAAAATTTGAGTATAGTCACGGCTTCACTTGATACCTGGGCCGATTATTATGAAAATTGCTATATATATGTATTTTTCCACGGAAAAGGTGCATAATATGCTCATTGAAGCCACTCTCCACCAGGTGGCACTGCAGAGTAGCAACTTCTGCCCCGTTCAACCGATTGTCATGAAAATCAGTATAATGATGTATTTTTTTGTTGGCGTAGCAACGCGCGTCGGGTACAGCTAGTTACTTATAAAAAACTATTATATTTGAGTTAAAATAATAGAAAGTATGGTCGTGTGTTATTAGGAGAAAAAACGTTTTATTCAAAGGTCATCAAAAACTCATCCATCAGGTCCAATATGAAAAAAAAAAAAAAAAAAAAAATAAGACGATCATAGTTGGTTGAGCTTTTCATCAAATGAATTTTTTCTTCATAAAATTATTAATACTAACTACGTATTACCTATATAAAAGAAGCATCGAATTCATTACATTCTTTCAAAACTCAAAGATAGCCGCTTGACTATCTTCAATAAAATATTCAGTTCTCTATTTTTCAGTAAACTCTTTCTGTTCTATTTTGTGCTTTTTGGTTCATTGTTGTACATAACTTATGCTTTTGCGTTCGACACGTTTTAAAAATTAATAAATTCAATTTACACAATTCTTTATTGAACAGTCGCTCAAAAACAATTAGCAATGTGCCACACAAAGAATTGTTATCAAGAACGGCAACAATTATTTATTTTTACTGCATAATGTGTTTTTTGAAGTTATTTTTCTTTGTTGAACAAAATTGATGTCATATGTTGTTGTTGACAAGTTTTAAAAATAAAGTTTTAGTTTTGCTTTGCAAAGCCGTTTAGTATTTTATGAATATTTTACTCTTAGCTCCGAAAGGTTTGTATTTTCTACGTTTGTCAAGTTTCTGAGTTCATGAATACTTTTTATTTTCCGCGAAAATATATTAAATATTATAACGAAATCTTTCTGTTGCTTTCTGAGTTAGTTTTCTTTTTGTTATGTAATGTTTCCCCTTTTTGCATGCTTACGCATTCCATTTATTCTGTGCGAAACCTGCTCATATTTTGAAACAAATAGTGAAAATTAGTTTTTCCAATATTTAAACACTAGTTCGTATTGACAATGCGTTGAATTTTTTGCAAAGTGTATATTATTATCTAAGGGTTACTGAGAAAATGAAATCGGAAAAACAGGTCTAGAGGTTTACAATCCTCCACTGCGAAGATGAAAGGCTTCTCGGCTTTTTTTTTTTCTTTTTCTTTTTCTTTTTTCAGTCAATGTCACTAAATGAGCGTTCAAAGGGGAACAGTTTAAGCTCCTTCACCTATAAGTGACAGGTGTTTTTTTGCCTCATACCAGTACAAAATGGGAGGAAATAGTGTTTCAGAGATTTCTGGTCAGCGTTTTCGTTAAGAGAATTAGGAACTTAGCTTAATTTTCCCTCTTCGTATACATTGGAAACTAAAAGCGGTAGACATATTTTTAGGTTTCATTGAACAATATTATTTGCTCAACAAAGTCTAATTTTGTTGGGGGTGTAGGTTTTAATTGCTTTTATAGCAGGAAAATAAAGTTTTGTCGCTTGCGTCTTTTTTCCCCAATTAAAGTGATATCTTCTCAACTGTATATACTTTCGTTTTTCTTTTTAAATTTATTTAATAACTAAGCACGACTCAGCTTTCACTATGAGAAATGTTTTACATGTTACTATTTCACGTTGATACCTAACGAGCTGCACAACATTTTTAAACGAACGGTAGTTTTTTTTCCCCAGGAAATGTGCTTATTTTATGAATTGCCCTATTTCATCCGTCAGTTTCGAAATTCCCTTTTCATCTATTGTTTTTCATACCAGGAAGGTATCAAAATATTGGCCCGAGAATTTTCCCATGTGTTACGACCACTTAATTTTGATTTTCAACGAGTATCTCTATCGAAATTTCTTAGTTTGTAAAAATATTTTGATTGTGAAAGCAATCTGCTACATTAATGGCCTATTATTTACCAGCTGATTCGAGACTCCATCAGACACCCGAACTGCAGACGAAGCCTTCTTACTGGTGGAAGAAGGCTTCGATTGGCGTTTGGAGTCTGACGTACGTTTAAATTGACTGGTAAATAAAAGCCTTAATGATTATTGAGAATTGAATTTTAAATCTCAATGTATTATGCTTATTATTATTATCATTATTATTATTAGTAGTAGTAGTTTGAGCTAAATGATCTGAACTACGCTGATTTGAGACTTTGGTTATTTTTCCAACAACGAATATTTCAGTTTGGTGTATCAACTTTCGAGAGCTTCCGTCTGGCGATACCGAATACATATCTCTCCATGCATCTTTTCTAGGTGGTTAGACCTCTTTATAGAAGTGAGAGTCTAAGTTTTTGCTCTACTTAAAAGAACTGTTTTTTTTTTCCTTTATACTATGCAACAAGGTTAGTAAAATCATTTGATCAAAAAGTTTAGAAATTGCTTAAAGCGTGAATATTTTTTTCTTCTTGAAACATACTTAGCTTTTCTTTAATCATAAAGCATGAGTGATAAAATATTTTTAAAATTATTTACTATTCAGTAAAATAAGCATAGATGACCAAAATAAAAAGCAATTGTTTAGCTTATGCAGACCAATCAAAACTGAGCAGGAAAAAATCTTTTGTTGTTGTCTAATTTTCTTTCCTATTTTGTTTATAATCGTTTTTGATACTCCCCCCCCCCCCCGCCTCCTGGAAGTTCTTGCTGTGTGTTATCTAACCTTACAAACAGTTAGCAGATCTATAGACAATATATTTCTATCTTCTATTGCAATAATTTTTTTACGACTTTATTTAAATGAAAAGTAGGATTAAAGGATATTTTTTTCCCTTTTACTTTGTGTACTTAGTGCTAATTTTTCCAGACAACAAAAAAGTTTTAATAGTGGAATTTTGAAGGAATTTTTGAATTGTACTTTCATTTATTTATTGCCTTAAAGATTTCAGATTTCTTTTTTAACAATTTCCATCGTGTATGTAATTTGCTGTATTTGAATAGTTAAATATTCTTTATTTTCGTTTTCCTTGTATAAATCATCTACATTATAAGACCAAAAGTATTGGAACACTCTCAAAAATTCACATTTTTACGGATTTCTGGAGAAATAACTGACCAATTGCTCTGTAATTTTTCTCACATCAAAGGTATATTCAAGATGTCATTTTCAAATAAAAGTTGACTCTTCCATTTATTTAAGGGACTAGAAACAAATTGAGAAAACAAAAATAGGTTTTTGATCTTCCTTTATTGTAAATAACCGGGGAAAAAGCTATAAATTTCAGAAATAATTTAACAAATTATGTGAAATTTATTTTTATATTTTCGTGAAAGTATCTCTTATACCTACGGAGAAATAAGCATTTCTATCAAAAATACAAATTATATTTGAAGTTTTTTCGGCTCATAACACGCCGTCAAATGTTACTAAACTTTCAGAATATTTGACAGCATGCAAGAGAAACAATAATAAAATTTAAAACACGTTTAACGTACAACTTCAAAAACTTAACTTACATCTCTTTATTTCTCACTGCCAGGACCGCCGAGAGCAAAGGCGGACCCCTTGTCAGTTAGATCGTCGCGAGCCCCCTTCACTCAATAAAACGTTTAAAACTTGTGCCATTCCGATTCCGAGCCGGGACCCTAATAAGAGCCAATCCTCTAGTTTTCAACTCGGATCACATGATCTCTCGTTTGCCCTGCTCACTGCTTCTGTCGATTCTGCAAAATTCAGAGTTCCTTACTGCGAGAGGAGTTTTAAATCAGTGTTTCATTTATTTATTAATTAATTTGTCATACGAGTTCCAAACTTACTTTAAAATGCAATCAAATAAATAAACAAATAAATACAAATAATAACAACATAAATAAATAAAAACATGTCACTTTCTGAAACGGTGAGAGGTTGCATTAGGTAAAAGGTAAAGTTCCTTCTTCCGTAGCGTTCCGTTCCAACGAAAAATGATTTAAGAATATTTTGATGATTCATTTGAGACAAGTTTTCTAGGCGACGCAACGAATGGCAAATTATCAACACTTATTAGGATGAAAAATTTTAATTAATGCTGTAATTTATTTATTTATCATACGAGTCAAAAATGCCTTCTTAAAAAAACTCTTAGCAATTTGCCTTTCAAATAAACCCATGTTATACATGAAATACACCGCCAGCTCAGTCAATTCCAGCCGAGGACTGCAGTTTCGTGCTTACTAGCACTCATCAGCCCGGCATAGGAAGTGACTGAGCTGGAGGTGGAGAACCTCTTAAGGAAGCCAAGAGTGCCAAACAAACTGGTAGCTAATACAGAATAAGCGCTGACCAGACGAGTGACCGAAGCAATGGTTCGGTTCAACTCGAAGATTGAAGGCAAGACGGATATATTCAGTAAGTTACTGCCCTATAGCCAGGGCTAAGGCAGAAATACATAAAATACACCGCCAGCTCAGTTAATTCCAGCCGAGGACTGCAGTTTCGTGCTTACTAGCACTCTTCGGCCCGGCATAGGAAGTGACTGAGCTGGAGGTGGTGGTATTGGTACCAAAGAATTATGATCGCACATATTTGGAAGAAAATTTAACTACAATGAAACCCGCTAATTTTACTTCCCCGAATATACGTGTTTCCCGCATTTCTCTTTATTTTTTCGTCACGTCCCAGTTTTTCCGTATCTTATAATAATAATTTATCCCGGATTATAAATTTGTTATTTATGAATTTCCCGTATGTTACGTTTTCCGTGGGAAGTAAAAAAAAAAAAAAATTTTTTTAATGTTCTAAAATAAGCAATGTGTTTCGTTTGTGCTATTTAAAAGATAATTAACGTTGTTGAAAGTTAATCTATGAAAACAGAAATACTACTGCTCCATGCAACCCGAAGCCTACTTTATTGACTTTTCGTCCGTCAATGAAGATGAACAAAAATAACCGGAAGCACAGCATTCTCTTCTTTTAATGTTACATTAAAGAGCTTGTAAATAGTGAAAGACTATTTTCTTCCTTATAAAGACCAGGAAAAAGACTTGAAAAGTATATTTTAATCTTGGAAGATGCTGTATTTACTTTGAACTCAATAACAAAAAAAACAATCCTCCATTACAAACTATTTTCAACCTAAACGCCCAGATTCGTAACTTAATGTGTAAAAATGATCTAAAATATGGTATTCAGTGGCACAGCGCAGGGGGGGAGGGAGTGAAAATAACCCCCACAGCCATTGGTCTTAACATAAATGCAATTTCTAATACAGTAGTTTATACATATATGAAAGGGAAGTTTTGATTTAAAAAAAAACCCTCCAGAAGCTATTTTTGATCGAAAAATCCCCTTCGGAAGGTATTTTTGATCAAAAAACACCCTCCAGAAGGTATTTTAGCTCAAAAAAACCCTCTGCAGAAGGTAATTTCAATTAAAAAAGAAAAACACTCCAGAAGATATTTCTGGTTGCGCTTGGTACGTGTAATACGTAATGTTCTTTTCGTACAATATAGATATTATACCTTTTGAAAGAGTCATCTTTACTACATTTATTTTATTTTTCTATTTAGTTTTTGCTTTCTATGCATTTCCCGCATTTTTCGTTATTCCGTATTTTACGTTTTTTAGCCCAGTCCCTTGAGAAACGTATAATCGGGGTTTCACTGCAACATTTTTTATTTATTTACTTATTCATTTGTCATAAGGGTCACAAATTTCCTTTTAAAAAAAGCAGCCTAAGCAATTTGCCATTTAAATAAGCCAATATTATTCTTCCCCTTTCGTCCACACAAATCACCCAGCTCTCAAACGTTGAGGAGTTGGATTCGGCAAAAGGTAATGCTCGTTTCTTCCGCTGCGATTACCTTTTAACGGCTTCCGCTCGCCGACAAGAGAACCTGAGTGGAGGGGATAGCAGCGTTGCCGCCTGCCATTTGTCAAAATCGGCCGGTGACAGTCGGCGTGCGAGTACTTTCCACCCCAAAAAACGGACGTGACTCACATATCGAAAGAGAGAGAAAGTTTATACGATCATTTGCGATCCGCGCACAGTAGAGAGATAACTGCAGAGAAAACCAAGGTTATGTTGAACAATAGACTCGGTCCAGATACGTGAGAGATCGTAAGGTTAGAAATTGTAACTGGAGACTGCGCGTGTGGATATTTCGAATTGATTTTTATGTCATGCATTCAATGAATGCTCAGAAGGAATATTTTTAATGTGCAATCGAACTCGTTTATAACGGGACCGAAGGGACCGCGATATTTGCTCGTTTAAACCGAGTGCTCGTAAAAAAAACGATTTTGGTGAAAATATCACAAAAGTTCACACTTGATTACCATTATTATTATTATTATTATTAGTTCTAGGTAATTTGCTTTGACTGCCTCACTAGCGCAGCCAAAAGTACCTTCTGGAGGAGTTTTTTGATCAAAAATACCTTCTGGAGGGTTTTTTTTTTTTTTTTTTTTGATCAAAACAGCCCTTTCGTATGCATAAACTATTGTATTAGAATTTTCATTTATGTTAAAACCAATAGCTCTTATGTTCCCTTAGAATGAACATTGTACCAACCAAATCTTTCTGATTTCCTCGCTAAATCCGGATTCTCGTTAAATCAGGGCTCGTTATACGAGAGTTCGACTGTACTTGAATTGGAATATCAACAACTATTTATTTCAAATCGTTATTATTTAGTCAATTATAACAGTTAAAAAAGGGTTCAAATTTTTTAGTGCATACTTCAAGATGCCAAATTTTAGTAACAAATATGATTTGTAGCGTCAGTCAGAAATTGGCGGACTGCGGTTTAGATACGAACCACGATTGGCCAAAAATGAGATTGGCAAAACTATGCCGATATTACAGTAGAACCTCATTTATTCGGTCCCCGTTTATCCGGATCTCCAGTTTATCCCGATCAAATTTGTAGAGTTATATATATATATATATATATATATATATATATATATATATATATATATATATATATATATATATACACAGTGAATCACTGTTTACACGTTTTTGAAAGGACTGTATGGAAAAAGCGAATAAATAAAAAAACGCCTTCTAGGTTTTCGTTACTGTGTATTAGATTCTGCAGAGACCAATTTAAAAAACGTATAATTGATAAAAACGCATAAAAGAGGAACGTAAAAACGGTGCATCACTGTATTCACTTTAATAATTCTAAATTATGAAGGCAAGAACGGAACTATACATGCGCCAAATATTTGCGCTTCAGTTTGCTTAATTATACAACTCCTGCGTAGATCATGCATTAAATTATAGTCATCTAAAAAACAACATGGCGTATTTTGAGTGTCAGTCCAACACCTGCAGCTGAACTATGAATGATTAAATCTTTGCGAGTAACAATTTATCCTACATAATTGTGTTACAAAAGCATCGTTATTTGCTGTAATAAAAGATAAGTTTGCTTATAAGGTTTCCAATATTGAAATACCGATCCCAAACCCCGCCGGATCCCGCAGGATATTTAGTGGGATTGATTCCGCAGGATTTTTCTCTCACTTCTGCGGGATTCCCAATCCCGCAAATGTTTTTCCATTCAAGCGTTTTCCAGCTTTTGGCTCTCGTAAAACGACAATTTTCACAAGCATCATGGTAAAGTTTGAACCTACTTCTTCGTATATCTGCAAGAAGAGCAAGAGAAACTGCTTCTCATATGACATACGATTTATTTACTATTTAAGAAAAACAATAAAAATAGAGTATATTTTTCTGAGAATGAATTGATTATTTTCATTTGAGGTTTCAATTTTCATACGTTCAGCAATGGAGAAAATGCATTAAACTTATAAGCATTTTTGAAAACCATCACTAAAATTTAAATTACGCTTTAGAAAAAACAGAGAAGGTGTATTATTATATGTTCCGAACCCAGCTGGAGTAACCTCAATGCAATGTTGAAGCACTTCTGTAAGTTTTAGTAATACACTCAAAACCTCTAAGTTACAAAAAGTGCACTCCAAATCTGCTTATTTAGGAATGCGTTTTACTTATGACCGTAACTAACCGGATACATATTTTAAATTAAGGATAAATTTTTTAAAAATTGACCAGAAAGATGTAAACTATAAAGAAAGAGACTATTGATTTTAAAAATAAAAGTTTTTTCCTCCTGCAATATTTAGATCTTCTGCATAGTACTCAAATATGCAGAATTATGCAAGTTTCTGGTAAATTTTTCCATTATAAACATATTATTTTGATTTATTTATTCATTTATTTATTGCAAATGTTGGCTTTTAAATGTGTTGGCTAAAAAACTTTTCTTGGTATAAGTTTTATGTTCTTTTATAAATAAAAGTTATTTGGATCGTTTTTCTGATTATATTATTAGAGAAGTTGAAATAGAAATAAATGCTACAAAATAATTCTTCAAATATTATTCTTCAATTATCCTTCCCTATTATTCTAGTACAGTATTTTTCTTTTTTTTTCTCTTACATGTTTATGACCAAAAAACGTCATCCAGAAGAAATTTTTTAACTACGCTACTAGTTTAATAACTGCTGCTTTGTAAGGTTATTTTACAGCATTTATTTCTCTTTCAAATCCAACAATTGGTCTTACAATATAATCAGAAGTGAAATAAAAAAATTTTTATTTCTTAAAGAGCGTAGAACTTATAACAAAAATTGTTTATTTGCGAACCAAAGCAACATTTACAAGTAATTAAATAAAAATTTATGTGTTTATAATGAAAAAAATGCCTATAACAAGCAAAAATCCCTATTTTTGATTACTTTGCGGGAGATCTAAATTTTTCAGAAGATCAAAACTTTTTTTTGTTTTTAACAATAATCTCTTGCTTTATTGTTGACATCTTCCAGCTTGAATTTTTTTTAAAAAAAATTATCCTTACTTTAAAAAATATATAAAAGGCACCAGTAACAGACATGCTTAAGAAGACATCGCTCTCAGGTTAACTTTATTTTCAGAGTCTTTCAATGTATTTAAACTTTTTAATTTTTTTTCCTGTTATGCAACTACATATCATCTAACGTTTGGGTGCTTCTGGATCAGGGGCGGATCCAGACAGAATTCTCGGAGGGGACCATTTGGAAAAATACGATGCTTTGAAAAATTTTTGAGTTTTACAAATATCAATATAGCCCACCTTTAACTAGAGCCTTTTTTAAGGAATTTTCACTAGGCGACGCAAGTTTAACATAAAGGCTGTAACCTTCCCAATAATTTTTCTCTTTTCTTAACAAACGTGTGAATATATCGTCGCCTCAAAGTGGTATTCCTGTAGTCCGTACTGTTTGTTCTGAGGCGACTGTATAGAACGATATGAATCAGCTGTTAGTAAAATATTAACTCCGAAGTAAAGGGGGTCCGGGGGGTTCTCCCCCATAAAATGTTCAAATTTGTTGTCTTAAAAACGTATTTTAGACGATATTTGATAATTTAGGGGAGAAAAGGTTCAGTGTCGCTCTCCTGTCTATTTTTCGAAATTGTAGCTCTAAGAATGCAGTTTTAGACGATCTTAGATGACGATAGAGGGAGGAGAGATTTGAGCACCCATCTAAGGAAGTTTTTCAGATTTGTAAACTTATAAATGCATTTTAACTGTCTTTCGTAATATTAAGGGATCGGGTGCGATCCCCCCCCCCCCCCGACCATTTTTCGAAATCGAAACCTTAAAAAAGAAAACATTATCTCCAGTAATGTTAAGAAGAAGGAGGTTCGGGGTTTCTCCGGCGGATTTTTTTTGCAATTGTAGAGCCAAAAACGCAGTTTAATACGATCTTTTCGTGATGATACGTGGAGGAGAAATTCGAGGGCCCACACTAAGAAATTTTTCTAATTTGCAGTCTTAATGATGCATTCTAATAAATTTGGTTATGGTAGGGGAAAAGAGGTTTTGAGAGCTCCCTCCGAAATTGTAGCTTTAAAAAGGCTGTTTTAGACGATTTTTGGTAACGTTAAGGGGGGGAGAGATTAAAAGGTCCATCCTAGGAAATTTTACAAATTTATCGACTAAAAAACGCATTCTAGACTATCTTAGGTAAGGTTAGGGGTTGAAGAGATTCCGAGGTCCACTCCAAAATTTTTTTCAAAATTGAACTCTTTATATTACAAATGTAGGCAATCCATGATTCATGAGTAACTTTTAGAGGACCAGCAATTTTTCGACATTGAAGATCCAGAAACGTAATTCTTCAATAATGTTAGGGAGGAGTTCTCCCACGGAAACATTTTGAAACTTAAGCACTTAAAACGAAATTCAATCCAATATTCAACAATGTTGGCGAAAATTAGAGGTGGGAGACCCTCCCCTGGAAACTTTTATAAGTTATTTTTTTAAAACGTGGTTTGTAGACGTTCCTTGGTAATATAAACAAGAGGAAGAGGAGTGATTTGGAGGGTCCCATATTAAAAAGGGAATGGAGAATAATTACACAGCACAGCATAAAGCCAATTTAAAACTTAAACCTAGCTTTAACTTATTGCGCTATCATTAAATGCATAACTTTTTATTAACAAATTTCCGTTCGTCTGTTTGGATAGAATATTGAAACGCATAGTATTTCTATTGACAGGCTAGTAAAAAAAGTATTTTAAAAATACTATATATGTTTCTTTAAAAATTTCCGTACAAATGTCTTTGAATCTTAAGCTTAGAGCTACTTTCATTTCCAATAAACATTAGCGCAGGTTTTTCAAAACGAAGATTTGTAAGCAAAATTTATGCTTGTAATTTGAACATTAGAAAAACTAAGCTTTTGAAATGAAAAACATTTAAGATATGATGAGAAAGAAAAACACGAAAAGCGTTATATCATGCAAAATCTTCGGATCTAATTGCACTAATGTTATTTTTATCAGATTGGAATTTCCTTTAGTTTCAACTTAATATTGCATACGATGGTTAATTTGTGTTGGTGTTAATTACTAAACAAATTAACGTTTCTTATACCAGGGACTGAAAAAATAGTTTTTGTCTTATCCAGCAGCGAGATATTTGCCTGTCCGGGGGGGGGGGGGGGGTGTAATGTTTCCGCTCTCATTTTTCCCAAATGCCAGCTGACCTTGGAAGATTCTCAGAGATTTACGTGTGACGCCGTCCAGTCGTAGCGGCTGGGACACCATTGGGCTCTTTGAAGGTATTCGAAGATCAATTTGCATGGCTCTGTTTGAGCTTTATCTGAATTATGACAGCAATGGGTGTGCAGACTTCTTGGTGCCGGCGGTCTGGCAAATCAAATCGTTTTCACGCCTTTTTGTTTGTTCCGGGGAGAAAGAAAGTTTTTTTTTTTTTTTTGGAAGGAGAGGATTGCGAGAATCCGTGGTGTGAAGTCATGTAAAAAAGAGACTTGGGGTGCGAGTACGAGCGTGCCGCTGGTACGAAAAACAGAGGACAAAAATGTCTTTGGAAGCAAGCATATATTTCTCAAAATACCGCACATCTTTATGTCGAATTTCACATGAAACTTGACAGGAATTTTCTGCAGATTTCAAAATCATGGTTATTTTTTATTTGCCACTAACAGCAAAACATATGCGTACCTCCCAAAGAGAACGGAGATCATCCGGCTATTCTTGATGCGGTCATAAATCTTTGGGACATTTACCAACACATATCCCTTTTCTTTCCCCCATGGGGGAAGTAAACATATCTAACAAGTCAAGCCCATTCTGCTTAATGAACCCAAATATTTGTTATACACTTGGTATTTAAAAAATTTTTGTGGGGTGGCCATGCCCTCCCTCTGGCATTGTTTCCATTCTTGTTAGACTTTTTCAATTTCAGCCAGGAAAGTTGGTTTAAAAATTATACTTGAAACTTCCTCAGTGTGGTTTTATGACTCCCCGGCGTTGTTTTTATATTCTTGTTAGACTTCGAGAAGTAATAAAGATTTTTTTATTTACAGCTTTAAAAAAGGTTTTTAACTATTTTTGAAATTTTCTCAAGGTGCCCCCCCCCTCCATTGTTTTCCTTATTTTGTACGTATTATAAGGGAGGTTTTTTTTTTTGCAATTTTTGCTTAATAAAAGGGGATTTTCACAATTCTTGAAGTTTTCTCGGGGGGGGGGGGGATCCTCCCTGGATCCGCCCAAGTTCTGGATCCTCTGAATTCGTTAATTGTATTTTTATTTGCTCAATTTCGAAAAAAAGGTCCGACCCTCAGTAACAGACACCGAAAAATCTGATGATACCCAGTAACAAACAGAATGAGGAAAGTATAAGTAATGGACTAAATGCCCTTTTTCTTTTTAAAATGTGCAACAGTTCTTAATTTTTAGAACTAAAGCCTTATTAAATTCAAATAAATATGAAACACCAGCTGACCTCGTAGTAACTGCTCATATTCTTCTACCACTGCCTTGTAAATACCAACTGGCTCATAAAATTGACTCCGATAACACTAGACGGTTGCACCGTATTCATGGGCAACATCAGTTATGTAAGGAATAGGGTAAAAATTAGTGAGTGAGTTGAGGACCATAGCCGAAAATTTTGTGACACGTTTAAAGCTCTGTGTTAAGGCTAAAGGTAGCCACTTGTAAATATAATAATGTAATTATTATATTTTAAATAATTTGTAATTTGTAAATTGTAATTTGTAATTGTGTAATTTGTAAATATATTAGATGAAAAATAATATATTCATATTTATTTTGAAGTTTGGTAGCAATATTTTCAACAGCATTAAAATTATAATGCATTATGTGTGCCCAAGTTATTTCATTTCACTCCATAAAGGGAAAATTGAAACATAATGTAATAAAATAGTTAAATGAAATAAATAAACTAACACAGGAAGATCATTCCACTGTTATCTTCACACTAACTTCTCAATATGCTAAGTGTAGAATCATCAACATTATCCAAAAGACTCCTATTCTACGAGCTTGCTACGATTTAGGCCCATTATTGCATTAAATCGGTGCTCAGAAATTTGAAAAATGTTGTTATTAATAGTCGACATTGCAAAATCTCGTTTTCATTAGTTTGTTTTTATTTTTTAACATCATTCTTATTTTTTTTCCTTCCAACATTTTGTCAAATACCGAAGAAAAACATTGTCACGGGTCATCATTTTTGTCAAAGCACTTAGACATGGCACAATAACTTCAACGAAAACAAATTTGAAATTTCAGAGGCTATTTTCTCATGCGTGTTGTAATGCTTACGTGATTGACGAGCCTGGAGCTCGGATTGGTTGAAAAACATTGCTGTTGATTTTCGTTTGATGAGAATTGCTTGAGAACCTAAGCCAGATGAAGAGGTATATCTTTTGACTTATGTAATGATCGTTGTAAAAACAATTTTTATCCGGTTTTGGTACACAAAGCTTTATGCAACGACAAGCTTTGATTTTGCGAAAGCTTCTAAAATTTAAGAAAGCGAAGATGAGATGAAACATTTTTAACGGCGCATAAAATTGATTACTTCATCATCAAAATGATAATAGGGATTTAAATAATAATACTTTTTCCTTATTGTTTTGTGAATACAGTTGTTTTACTTTTGGAGCTAGGTTTGGTTGAAAAAGCATTGCTGTTGTTAGTTTGCGTTCGATGAGAATAGCTTGAGAACCTAAGTCAGAAGAAAAGTGCATCTTTTGACTTCTTTACTAATAATAAAGCTGAAAGTCTCTCTGTCCGGAGGATGTCTGGATGTCTGTAGGATGTCTGTGACGCGCATAGCGCCTAAACCGTTCGGCCGATTTTCATGAAATGTGGCACAAAGTTAGTTTGTAGCATGGGGGTGTGCACCTCGAAGCGATATTTCGAAAATTCGATTTTGTTCTTTTTATATTCTAATTTTAAGAAACTTTTTCCGAGCAAATGATCACAACGTGGAATAGTAAATTACGAAATCATCATAACGTGGAACCGTTATGAGCCATGGGCGAGCCATTTAACATAATCAATTGGCGAGAAATTCATCCTCCATTATTAGTTAATTTGTTTTATTATTTTTTATACAGGCGAACCAATGAATGATCTTTTAATTTTCTACTACGGGCAAAGCCGTGCGGGGTGCCACTAGTACGTAATAAACGTTGTAAAAACAATTTTTAGCAGATTTTGGTACACTTAACTCCATGCTACGACAAGCTTCTAACATTTAAGGAAGAGAATATGTGTTGTTAAACTTTTCAACTGCACATTATAATTGAGTACTTCAATCTCATAATAATGGTGATTTTGATAATAATGCTTTTACTTGCTTGTATTGTGAATGCAGTTGTTTTGCTTTTGGAGCTCGGATTGATGGAAAAACATTGCTGTTGTTGGTTTGCGTTCGATGAGAATAGCTTGCGAACTTAAGTTAGAAAAAAAAGGATATCTTTTGTGTGACTTACGTAATTATCGTTGTAAAAACGATTTTTATCCGATTTTAGTACACAAAGTGCCAAGCTACCGCACAAGTTTTTATTTTGAAGGGGCTTCTGACATTTAAGGAAGCGAAAATGAGTTGTTAAACTTCTTAACAGTGTATTGTACTTGAGTACTTCATTATCAAAATAATAATAATGATTTTAATTATAATACTTTTACTTTCTCGCATCGTGAATATAGTTATTTTGCTTTTTTAGCTCGGATTTGTTGAAAAATATTGCTGTTTATTTGAGTTCGATTTATAATAGCTTGAGAACCTAAGCTGAAAAAGAAGAGGTATATTTTCTGACTTATGCAATGATCGTTGTAAAAACAATTTTTCTTTGGTTTTCGTACACAAAGCTTCATGCTGCGACTAGTTTTTGATTTTACGAAGGCTTCTAATATTTAAGAAAGGGAAGCTGAGTTATTACATTTTTTAACGGAACATAATAAATTTTTATTTTGTTAAAATAAGGGATGATTTTGATAAAAACACTTTTACTTCCCTGTATTATACAATTGCGAATACAGTTATTTTGATTTATGTACATTTATATCGTTTAAATAGTGATAAAATTTGGTAGAAGTTCATTGGATTCAGTTGTTTCGAAACCTTTCGATAAAAGGTGGAGATTTTTTTTTCTTTTAAAAAAATTTTTCGTGCACTCATCACACCTCAAAAAACACCAATTTACAGAAAATACTACACTATACTTTTAGCTAAATTTAGTCAGTTTTTAGTTTTGAATGAACATTAGTTTTTGGCGTGAATTCCTAAAAGGGAGATGGAGCAGTGGAACGTTTCTTGAGTTATGAGTGCCTGCTATTCCCCAGGAAACAACAGTGGGAATCAAACGAAATTTGGTTCATATGTTGCCCCTAACATGTACAGGTGCTGATTCAGTTCTGGTGGTCTGAACGTTTTTTGTCATCAAATGCTACCGCTATATCTCAAGAAATAATGAACGGAATCAAACAAAAATTAATCGACAAATAGTCTTTAGAGGGTATAAGAACTGATTCAATTATGGCGTCAATAGCGGATAAGGGGATGGGCGCAATCGACCGTTCATTCTTTTTCATTGCAAGTGCCATATCTCAAGAAGTAATGCTACGTTCTAGATGAAATTTGGAACAAATGTGAACCTATACTTATACAGGGTGTTCCGTTTTAACCTGCATGACCTTTATTTTCGTAACTGTTAGTACTAGATGTATACTTCCAATTGAAAAAATTTTCAAAATCAGATGCAGAGTTAAGATATTGAAAGTTTGAAGCAAAAATAAAAATGAATCAAAAAATACAAAATTTATATTTTTTATACGGCCCATAGGTTCCCTAACTAATATTTAGAGAAATAATCTCCATTGAAAACTATTACTGACAAAAAAAAAAAAAAAAAAACCTTGATATTTGTGCGACCAAAACTCGAGGAGATATTACAGTTCAAAGTTTTAAGAGACCATACAGAAGATGAAATTGGAACTTAAGAATGTGACAGGTCGTCATGTCGTCAAAGTTAGAAAAACAATGTATTTATATTTTTCATTGATATTCAAAAATAAAGCAAATGTTATGCCGTGATACGCAAAAACACACTATAAAACCTCTAACAATTTGAAAAACCACTCTATACACACATATAATTTTAAACTTGTTAACCGTTACATTTTCCCCCCGAAAGGTGTTATTGACGGCGTGTGAGAAGTGCTGTAAGTCAGAAAACGCTGCGTTTCATATCTCGGTGAACATTTGTCGTACTAATTTCGAACTTTTTGTGTTGAAATTATTTTTCAATGGAGATTATTTCCGTAAATATAAGTTAGGGGACCTGGGGCACGTATAAAAAGTTAAATTTGTATTTTTTGACTTATTTTTATTTTTTACTTCAAACTTTCAATATCTTAACTCTGCATCTGATTTGGAGCATTTTTAGCGATTGGAAGTGTACATCTAGGACTAACGGCTGCGAAAATAAAGGTCTTGCAGGTTAAAACGGAACACCCTGTATGTAAACAGGCGTTGGTTCAATTTTGGCGCCAATCGCTCCAAGGAGTGGCTGATTTTTTTTTGAGCAATAACGAATTGCTTATTGTTCTCATTTGGCCGCTTTTGGCGCCTTTTGATTTATTCCCCCCCCCCGCCTTCCTGTGCAGCATCACCGTCGACCCCCCCTCCCCCATGCTGCTCCTCCAGCGATGCTGCTGGGCGGTGGCGTTCATGTCCTACACACACATGATTACACGCACACGCCTACACACGCCGACACGCACACACACACACACACAAGTCTACACGCACACGCCTACACACGCCCACACACCCAAGTCTACACACACTCAGCATACACACCTACACACACACACACACACACATCGTCATACACGACGTGATTGCGAAGAGCATAATTTGAATGCAAGATGTTAAAAATTCAAATTTTTTTTTTTTTTTTTTTTGTGCGTTAAAAATAGCCTTATTAATGCAACAATAAGAAAGATAAATCATAATAGACTGTCGTCTGCGCATTTCGTGTGATTTTAGATGTTGGAAAATGACTAGAAAATCAATGATTTAAAAATTTTAACTGTTGCCATCTTGCGTTTGTTAACAAATAAAATATTTGTAATCAATTTAGCAAGGCTTTTAAAGTAACTTTCAATCTTCGCTCTTTGCTTTGCTTTTGCGATAATTCGGAAATTAGGATGGTCGTCAAGTTTTTGCATGTGTAAATTTGTTTCTGTTAGGAATATTGCTTCCTCGTCAAGTATGGGGAGGGATCAAAATTCATACGAAAGGTATAGAAGAAAGTTTCGAAATGTCCGCAACATACTAGTTTAAAATAAATTCCTAATTAAAACTTTAAAAATGTATTTTATAATAGTTTCAATTTTCAATTCTTGTTTTCAATCCATAGAATTTCGTTAAAAAAAAAAAAAAATGCGATGAGTGATTAAATGTCTATGTTAATCAACAAATTTTATTTTTATGATCCACAGCTGGAATGCACTTTCATAAAATATCTTTTGAGATTAAAATTATATCATTGCATGAAAATCTACATTATAGGGTCTGGTGGGGGAAAGTGGTCAATGGGGTAAAGTGGTCATACGTCAAATAAATGACTATAGCTTGGCAATAAATGTTCGAATGAATGTGAAAATTTTATTTTAGGTTCGGTGAGTTAGAAACTACATTTTGAATACAAAATTTCAAAACTGGCAAAATTTTATTTGGTTAAAAAAAATATTTTGTGTAAATATGAAAAATTTTAACACCTCTTTTAACTTATTTGGGAAATTTTGTTTGTTAGAATTATGAACAGATTGACGGCACAGAACGCTTCCTACATGTCTTAAGATCACTTACTCATTAGCAGTTAGCTGAATATATTTTAGATAATTTTTTAGAACAATTTCAGTAAGATGGGGTAAAGTGGTCATAATATTAGGCTTAACGAATATTGCTCTTCTAATGTCACTTAATAGTTAAGTATAAGGCAGATATAAATTAAATATTAATTTCACTTAATATGTATTGTTTTTACAGTAAGTAGGGTTAAATATACGAGTATATACGTATGCATACGCATATACTCGTGTAGGCGCGTATATAAACGTATTCACATAAATGCATTGATAAATACGTATACGGGTATCTGCGATATGGATATTTTTTATCTCCTCAGATATACATTTGACTATACACGTATATACTTGCTTTTACTCGTATGTATACGAACACTTATATACTCAGGTAGACACGTATATACACGTACGCACTCGAGTAGACACTTACAGTGGCTCCCAAAAGTGTTCGTACACTTCGAATTTTTTTAGGAAAACCAAAATAACTCGAAACTGAATTCGAATATGAAGTCCAATATTTTTTCACATCATTCCTATGTCATTCTAAATACAACCCATTGGTTTTTTCAAAATATTGACGGATCTTCTTTTTGAAATGGGTCAGAAAACGAAGACACAGAGAAATAACACGCCACAAAAGTGATCGTACACTCAAATATTTTCGAATGAATTCATGATTAAAATTATCATATGCCGTTTTATTATTATTTTTGCATTGTGTTGACCCTTATAAGTCATTTGGCTTTAATTTTTTGTTTATTTATTCCTTAATATTGTGCTTATTATTGTAAAATGGCTGGTATTCGTAAAAAAACGCAAACACCATTCAAAATTTGAATTTTTTTTCCCCACAGTAGTGGTAAATTGGTTTGAAATGTCACTAAATTAGTTAATTTATTTGTTTGTATAGTAAAGTGCTTGATAAAATGCTTTAAAGAAAGGAATCGGACCGAAAACAAGGTAAGAAAAGGTCAACCGGCAAAGTTGACAAAACATGATCGGAGATTTAAAGTTAAAAAAATTATGAAAAATACACATTTGAGTGCTGTAAAAGTTTCTGCAGAGTTAAATGAAACATTTTACATTTAATTTTCATCTAAAATTGTTCACCAAGTTCTCTGATTTGCTGGATTTAATGGGACCTCTTCCCGCAGAAATTTTCTTGGTCGTGCGTAAAACAGAAAGCTTACGCTTTTCGTAGCAAAAATCAATGATAAATAAGCAAAAAACGTTTTAGAATCACGTCTTACTTACAGATAAATATTAATTCAACATTTTTGGTTAAACTGTTGTATAACTGTAAGTAGAAGAAAAAATTAGGAACTTAATCTTAAGAACTTATTTGGGTCAGTTAATCAGGACGGTGGAGGTGTTCTAGTGTGAGGGTGCATATTAGCATCAGGACTTAGTAGTTTGGAATTTTTTGATGAAATAATGAATCATGCTGTTCCTTTAAATATTTTTAAAACCAATTTTGAATTCTTAACCAAAAATTTGGTTATTGGAAACAACTTTGTTTTTTATCAAGATAACGATAAGAAGCACACGGTTTTTAACGTTTGCGTCTAGTGCCTCGAAAATTGTCCTAAAGTTTAGAAAATACCCCTCAATCTCCAGATTTTAACTTAATGTAACGTATTTAGAGATATCTGGAGGCTAGATTACGAAAATAGGGCTTTAAAACGAAAATAGAGCTAGAAACAGTAACACTTGAAGTGTGGTTGAACACTTACTCAGAAATTACTCAAAAAAATGGAAGAAAAAAAAATGAAATCTATTCCCAGACGTTTAAAAGGTGTTGTTGATACTGCATGATATTCTACTAAATATTAACTTAATAAATAGTTAGATTAGGCAATAATACATAGACATTTTTTGAAGTGTACGAAGACTTTTGTGAGATAAAATTTCCGGCACTTTTTGGTTTTTGATTTTTAAAAAATTAAGTTTTAATATTTTTTAAAAACTTTTCATGTAGTTTTGTTAAAAATTGATCATAGATCTTATAATTAAATACCTATTCCGAAATATTAATTCTAACCAATGGATTTTGGCCTATTTCGTTGAAAGTCGTAGGTGTACGAAGACTTTTGGGAGCCACTGTACATACAAGCATACGATATACAAGTATACAGGGTGAATTTAAACTCCTGGTAAAATTTTTAAAAGGTGTTAGAGGAGAGGAAGAAGCAAGAATAATAAGGAACATATGGTCACAAACACAATGCTGACGCACTACATGCACGCAAAGCCAAAGACTGATGGATACAAACCAGGTCACAAATTTGTTTCACTAAGACAATTTTACAAAATATTTTAGGTCGTAAGAAAGTTTTAAAGCGATTGAAGAAATTTGCGGCCTGCAGCTGTAATACAGGCGTCGTAATCACAAAGACCTCTATGTTTTAATAACGAGACTTTTGAAAAACTTTCATCCGTCTCTGCGCCTTTGTTGCGATGCATGTATTAGAACTACTACGGGCCGTAACTTTTAACAAATGTATTTCTTAAAAACTAAAATTTTGAGTAAAATCATCTTTGTGTAAAAAAATTGTGACCTGTTTTGCATCCATCAGTTTCTGGCTTTGGGTGCATGTAGCGCGTCAGCTACCATTAGCTCCTTATTATTCTTTTTATCTTCCCCTCTCACACCCCTTAGATTTTTGCTCTAGATCTTGGATTCACTCTGTAGGCATGCATGTATATAAGCGTATATACTCGTGTATACATATATGTACTGATGTATACACGTAAATGAGCGTATAAACGTCTTTTCAGGTATATAACTGTGTTTACACGTATACATACGTATAATACTCGTGCTTCCATATATACAAGTATATACGTGAGTAGATACGTACAAACACGCACTGGATACATCCACGAATTAACTCGTGTATACCCGTATATACATTTATGTACACTTGTGTATGTACCCACATGTACACCTGTACATATATGCGTATATACGTCTACTATACACGTATATATTCAGGTATGCACGTGTATACTCGAGATACAAGTGCATACATGCATATGACGTTCGTTTATACCCGTATATACACGTGACACGTATATAAACATGACACATATATATACTCTTGTAGATACGTCAACACTCCTTTAGGTAATCACGTATACATGCTTATATACTCGTGTATACACGTATATACTTGAGTAGGCACGTGCATACATGTATCTGATGTATACATGTATCTACTCATATATGAACGTGTTTACTCATGTTTACACGACACGTATATACTCGTGTATACACACATATATTAGTGCATATACTTGTAACCATAAAAATAACTGAAATATACAAATATTAGGGTTATTTAATATGGTTTTGCATTTATTTTTAACTATGACCACTTTACCCCATGCTATGATCACTTTCCCCCATCCCATGGGGTAAAGTGGTCATAAATACAAAGGGAAAAGAAAGTGTTATAAAACTAATTAAATCAATATATTTTTTTCTAAACTTCAACGTACTGTGTTCTTTAATAATGCAATGTAAAATAACAACAAAAAAAGTTGAAGTGTTTAAATAATTTGTTGTATTTATTATCTACCAAAGTTGAAAATCTTCGATTTTATGACCACTTTACCCCACCAGACCCTATACCGTTTACAGTATTCTGCCTAAAGTTTACACAAAATAGAGAGAGTCTAGAAACAAAATAATGTTTTCCTCTTTTTCTTTCCTTTTTTTAAAGAAAATTATATCACCACCCTACTTCAGAAATGACTAAGTGATTTTTAAGTGCCAGCTTACCACATAATTGTAGACCTGGGTGCAAAACTATAATTTGTATCTTAGCGCATGTTTTCTCACCTCTTCCTGAGCATTAGGCATACATTAAGGTACGAACGGACAGATGTCTTTGGGTATTGTTTGCAGTTCATTGGTGTGGGGGGGGGGGGAGCATAAGGGGAGTGCCTCTACCCCTCAAGTTGCTGATTCTACGTAGTAAACTGTTACTCACGACACGAAGTTCAGCTTGGCCCGCCAACTGCACCTTATAGGGAGTCAGAATGGCACCCTTAAATAGGGAGAAAAGATGGCACTCTTAATCCAGGGTGGGGCCCAGGGGTGAAACGGTAGTACCCAGGGGAAAATAACTGCACCATAATTTCAAAGTGCTCAGCAGCAACATGCATAGGAGCGTTTACCCTTTGTGTATGTGTGTGTGCGGCTTTTTTTTTTTTGTATACAATTGTGAGCAACTTTATTTATTGTTTTGTTTCATGAAATAGGAGGCGTTAGTACATTTTTCACATTGATTTCAGTTTCGAAAAGGAATAACATTTTATGACCTTTTGTAATATCTTTGAAATATCTTATAATTTAAGACATGGCATATGGTCACATTTCATCTTTAATACTTTCCTACCATAGTTTAGAAGTGTTTATAACTTCTATTCGTCTGTCCGGGTTCCAACTCTTGTATACACACTTGGTTTACTCAGTAATTTTAATGTGCTATTGACATTTACTATAACATGATCCCTACCGGAGAAAAAAAAGCTGGCTTTTGTCGGATGTCTTTTCATCCATAAGCTCATTACTTTTTGCATTGAAAAAGGAGTTCCTTGTAACGCTAAAACACATGTCTGCAGTAATCTGCAATTTCTGCTTTTTGACGTTGTTATTTCTTAATTTACTTTTCAGCACAACTGTATTTATTTATCTTAAAGCGTGTAAGTATTTACGGATCATTAACAGGAACTGCAATGGCTAAAAGTATTCAAATATATTACAATGACGGAAAACAAATCGTTTCATTAAACGTTCAAAATTTGAATCAAGGGTAACATATGAATGTTAATTAGTTCGACAGTTGAATTTCCTATTTCCTTATAGAAGATAAGCAACCTAAAAGCCTCTTTTTTAAATGTAAAGTTACTTTTCTGTTCTGACGTATGCGTCCCTCCATTCTTTTTAAAAATATTTTAATGTTTCAATAAGTTATGTTAGAGTATCTGTAAGAGCACTTAATACCTTTTTTTTTTTTGGAAGGACAGCACCACTGCAGTTAAAACACTTCAATGTTCCTACTAAAATGGCCCATGTTTACAAATCAAATGCAAAGTATGCGAATAAACCCCAAGCACAAAGTATTTGTTCGTATGCATGGAGAGATAAACTAATGACTAAATGTGAACCACCCAATTTAAGAGTTTCTGGGAATTAATGGGACAGAGCAGTTACGGTTTTTTTCTACTCTTGATGAAGAATTCTTGTTTTTCAAAATTAATTTCAGTTTATTTATTTTTTTTTTTTTAACGATTTTCGACAGTTCTTGTTCTTTTTAGCAGTTGTTCTATTTGATGTCTTATATTTCTTCTAACTATGACTTTTATATGTCAAAAATAGATGTGATGTATATGTCATTTTTCAAAAACTATATGAGGCATTGAAGTTTGGGAGCTACTATATCACATTAATGGTGGTCAACACGCAGACAGTAACTCATGTCATATTTTCGCGTTGAGCACTGCAGCGTAAAGTTTACCAGGACAATTTTCAAGATAAACGCTTGAAGAGAGCAAAGGATTGTTATCGATACGAAGAGAAATAAATTACTAAAATTTATTAAAATTTGATTTCGCCAGCAATTGTTGAGAATTCGTAGTTCATTCCTTTTGAACCAATTCCGTTGCTTGTTGGGGTGCAGAGAGGGGGGGGGGGGGGAGCGTCAACATAGCCTTGTTTATAAGACATCTGCATCATTAATGTAACTTGTAGCAGTTCAAGAAACTTTTTCACAAAGATACTAGATATTCACAGGAAACTGGAAGAAACCCGTGAACGTTGTGAATCAATGACGTTTAGGTATTTTCTTGCGGTGTGATAACATTTCACAGTGTAAAGATATGCATTAGGAATGCTCAGTGTATGAAACTGTAAATCTGGTGGTACGTGATCAACAAAAGAAATCATTTTTACCTGTCCATAACTATTATCTCTTATTGAGATTTCAATTAAATTCTTCAAATATACAAACACACACTCACCCCCCCCCCCCTCCCGCCATATACATACAAAAATAAATAAATAAATAAGGAAAGAAAACCATCACTAAAGTCGATAGCCGATTAATGACTTTTTTTTTGCAATTTCACTTTAGGAATCAAATAACATAAAATAAAACTAATGCAATAAAAAGCTAGAAAGGTGTAACCGTAACCTCTTGCATCTGTCAAAATTGTAACCTAGTTGTAAAGCGTAAAGAACACATTCAGCTTTTTCTTTCATGATTTACTGGAAACGCACAATTGTGCAAATATATCCTTGCGTTTGTTCAAACAAGAATAAAACAACTATGCACTTCATTTCAGAGCAATTAAATACGATTTATTATTGAATGAGCTTTAATCACGTAATTTTATTTCTGTGTAAACAACTTTAACTTTTACATATACATTGTGAATTCCAAATTAATTACGCTCTTAAAAGAACGTGTAGTGTTTAGTTTCCTTTTTGTCACTGAAATTAATCGTTTGTCTTCTTGTTTAAATTTTCTGTTGTAGTATTTTTTAACTCCAAATACACGATAGATATTATGTTAGAGCATAATTTCTTGTAGTCTACACGTTTGTGTTTGACTTTGAGTCATATATATCTATGAACATATATAAAAATGAACGTATGTTTTTTGTGTGTGTTTGTTCCTCAAACAAATCTGATTTACGTTGGACTACTTTCCGAACTTGGTACATAATTCCTTTGATGGTTAGAAATTCACATAGGGGAATTTTCGACTCCCTGTGGGATCAAAAAACCTCATAGGGTTTTTTTCGTCTCCACGTTGTTTTTTTTTCTCCTATGAGGGGCGAAAGCTCTTTAGGGGCGTTTTCGCCAGAAAATCCGTGAAACGGAATTGTAACGACAATTAATAACAATGACTGAATTTTTGTGATTGAAAATAAAAATCCCAAGCAATAAAAGTACTCTTTTATTTAAACCTGATTATGCGTCACTTGACACAACTTTCAATTTCGAGATGACCGCGCAACGCTGGTCATCGCAGTTGAGTCAGTGATTTATAAAGACCAGGTAAATGGGAAACGATGTATACTTGATGAATTTGAGACGCAAAAAGAGAGCAGTTATAAGTGTAATTTGTGTATCTGCGCGTTTGTGTTCATGCTGTAGATATGATTAAAAGGACAAACGCTAACGATGAACGCTTACTAGCTTCTTGCGTTGCATCGCGTGTTTCATTGGTGCACCTTACACACCGCAGCGCATCACGCTGCATTCGGCCTTTGTGCAATGTTCAGGCAAAACACACACACATAATTTAATGAAATAAATTAATTTTATAACATGTAAAATTCAGTTATATATCCTTATCAAAATTTATCCCATCTTTCGTTCTCTAAAACTTCCCGTTAAAATAACTGTTCAACATAAATTATGCGCAAGCGCCAGTTTTGTTGGATTTTTGAATGGATTTTTTGAATGGATTTTTGTTGATTAAGTGGTGACTTGGTTACAGATAATTTTTATATTTTTTGCCAATCACCTTTTGAGGCGTCGAATAGATTTTTTAAATCCTTGGAGGAAATCTGTAGAGTAAATCATAATTATTATCAGCAATGTCAAAGTACTGATGGATGATGATCTTTATTTTCTTGCAACAGTATGATCTGTTGCTTTTAATTCCGTACTCACTCCAGCAAAATTTCTTAATTTGTCAGCCTATCAAGAGCGTGGACGCTTTATGAGAAGCTTGATAACACAAGGATCTCAATCCAATTTTGTTGAGATCCGTTATCAACTCGTATTTTCTTGCACAATGACATTTCAAGCTGTTGAGGTTTTTCACAACAGTTTGTTGTTTGTTCCTGTTTGTATTTCTGGTCCCATTTAGTGATATCAGATAAAAACCTTTTCTTGCGCCTTTGGACTTTTTGAATGTATGATACGTAGCGGCTGTGATAGTAAAGATACAAGTTTCTGGTCATCATATAAAACACTGATCCGTGGTAAAAAGTTTTCTTTTGAAAGAGAGTCAAACATAGCCACACAATAGGAACTCATATGAAGCTTGTCGTTCATGAGCTGTAGTTAATACGTTTTACTGTTTAAGATTTTAAAAGCTTTATTTTACTGTGATATATTTATTAGATGTGAGCGCTCTTCAGCTTCAGTGAAAATTTTATTGTTTACTAGCTGCGTTGTATGATCTACCTCGAACAAAAGTTGCGTCAAGTGACGCATCTTCAACAAACTGTCTTAATTAAAGGAAAAAAAAGTGTTAATTTTCCCGTCAACGTGTAGTAAAGAGCAATTCTGTGACTCAAAATTTGAATTACGACCTCTTTGGATGTTTTTTTTACTTCCAAAAATTCCGTCATTGTCATTAGTACGCGTAAACATTCCGTTTCAAATTTTCTAGTCATGCAAATCTTCAACATATAGATATGTCAGTTACAGCCAAGGGAACAATGAGCGAAAATAAGTGAACCTTTACATTACGTGAATTCTAAAAACTCGTTGTTCATGATAAGCATAATTTCTTCTACCAAAGAACTTACAAACGTTTTTAGCTTACGACATAATAATGTGAGACCTATGTGAAACCGTAAAACTGGTTTAACAAGGAGCGCAAACAGTTAAGTGAAAGCAACTCACGACTAAGTGAAAATAAAGAGAATTCAGTAGCACATTAAGGAACTATATTATAACCGCCACCCTATCATTTTGACCTGGATAATCAGAGGAACTTCTAACCCTAGGGTGTCAATCCAGACTCGTTAAGTGTGAAAAAGAGCAGCAATAATTAGGGCTTCCCTTGTCTGGTAAAGCAGGTGTCAAGAAGCAGGCTGCCCAAATGAGAAGGCAACTTGTAAGCGTGCTTCGTGACCGGGCGATTTTTATTTCACTTTATTTCGAGAGCGTTTTCGGTGTATGTATTGTAGATGTCGTAATGGAGTTTTCGTTTTTGTAAACGGATCATTTTGTGGTCAGATGAGGTGTCTAAGATGGATTTTCTGTTAGTTCCGGCCAGCACCTCGTTATTGCAATGACTTGGGCGGGAAGATTTGACACGAAGCTCAAAAGCACTTAGTTCGGCGGAAAAGTTGAACTGGAAGATTCCACGGGACGTGATTGAAAAGTTGAGATGGAGTTAGGTTTTGACAACAATGGATTTAAATTTAATGAGAAAACATACTTAAATCTTTTGGAATATCATTTTGAGTTACTTCTTAAAATTCCTGGGATACAAAACTCCAAAGCTGTTGGTCTCCTAAAAATAATTGAAGCATTTATGTGTGGTAAAATAATTAAAATGGCACAACGCCATTATGTGCAAATGAAAAAAAAAAAAAATGCATACCAGTGTCATGGGCAATTGGCCTCTTGAAATCGATTTATATAAAAACATAATTATGTACATTTCTGTAAATAACTTGACTGGATTCTGAGTAGAAATCCTCAAATCCCTATGAGCCCAGAATATAAATATCCATAGTAGGACATTATGTTAAAAATGTCCACAGTATATCAAACTACAGCTCCTTTGATTTATATTTAAACATCAATAATCAAGTCACTTATGTACCGGGGGATAAATGTTTGAAAAGCTTACCTTTAATAACTTTTGAATGTCCTCTACACTGTAAAAAAAATCCGGAAACGTTTCTGAGTATATCGTGCAGCTGTGGTTCATGAACGTTTCAAAAACGTTTCTGAGTATTTCGGAATCCTCTTTCTGTAATGTCCAGAAACGTGTCTGAGTATTTCGGAATCCTCTTTCTGTAATTTTCAGAAACGTTTCTGAGTATTTCGGAATCCTCTTTCCGTAATTTCCAGAAATGTTTCTGAGTATTCTGTGCAGCTGTGGTTCATGAAAGTTTCGAAAACGTTTCCGAGTATTTCGGAATTCTCCAAACAATTTTCAAAAACGTTTCCGAGAATTTCGGAATCCTTTTTCCGTGATTTTTTCTAAAGTATAATTCTTTATTATAGTATTGCATGCCATATCAGTTTCAATTCTTTCATATCTAAGAGCAATAATACAAGCAATTTTAGAATCATTCGTGGATTTTTTTTTTTTTTTGAATTTCTAATGACAAATAGCATGGTTAACAGTATAACATATGCACAGTTATAAATTTTTGAAAAATTATGAAATAATCTAGTAGTTTCATTCCTAATCACAAAATCTTCGGGGAATTGGAGGGGGGGGGGGGGTACCTTCTGAAAAGGGGGATTGTTTGTTAAACAATCTTAAACTTCAGTTTTTCTCTCAATATTTTCAAGACAAAACTATCAACATATTGTATTTTTAATGCAGAACTTAAAAACATATCTTGCATCAAAATTGATAGCTTTTATCTTCGGATAAAATTTGACAGGATTTACCTACCCTTCGTGTTCCGGAATTCGTTCACATCAAGTCAATTTCTCTGACGAACAAAGTGTACCGAAAAGTACCAACAGAGAAATTGATGAATTTAAATATGACACCAAGTCCCCCTGCTGGAACCATTCGGGTTGATTCTTCTGTTCTTGCCCTTTTCCAGCTCATCACAAATATAAATACTTATTCAAAATAGGTTACTGATTTTATTTTTACAGTGTGCGCAAAACGCATTATATATTTTATTTATTAAAACATTGAACTCTATTACATGATTATTCCATTTCATATATACGAGAATCCCCCCCCCCCACCATAAGAGTGATGGTGCACCCATAAAATGCTATGAAGCGCCCCCCCCCCTTGAAAAAGCAACCCCCTGAAAATGTCAATGGCACAGTCTGCGTGGTGAACGCCCCTCGTCTTCTCCCCATATGTACATTGTATATTAATAACACAGTTTTTTAAAAATGATCACTTTTAAAACAATGACATGAAATAATATTACTTTTTATTTTGGCATGTAAATGCAGCTGTTCCATTTTTGCCACTGACTCATTCCTCCTGACTGTCTTACATTAAACTAGTATGCATGCAGTAGGTACTGTCCTGAGGAAGACAAATTATAGGGACTTGTTTCTTAATTTAGCCGAGGTAAAAAACCGCTACTTTTAATTTTAGGTTTAAGCTCTTGTTTATTGCATATAGTTTAGCATATGGTGCGTTTGGCCCGATGTAATGCATATATTAGAGCTTAAACACTCTCTATTTAGTAAATAGTTTAATATCTTTTGGTCTTTTGACCATATTTATCAAATCTTCCACGGCTGATGAGCTCCGAATTCAACCTTTCAACTTTATTCTAATAATTGCTACTTTTAATTTTCTTTTTTCTCATTGCTATTCATTGCTTGTGTATTTCATATATATACAAAAATATATTATTGAGAAATAATTCTTGTTTGTTATATTTGCAGCTTCTTTTCCTTAAGGTAAGGTACATTGCAACTAAAATAAATCGTACTAATGAAGCTCTGCTGAGATAAATAATATTGCATGTATAATATAAATTATAAATCAAAGTATCATATACATTATAAATCAAAGTATCATATAAATTATAAGTCAAATACTTTAATATGGTGTAAAAATACAAAATTATTTTATTAAGACTTTTTTTTTTTTTTGCTTTTGGTAAAATTGAGGCTCGTAAAACGAAAAAAATGAAGACACTTTCAAATACATATATGTATCTATTTGTTAAAGAAATTAATACATTTAACTAATTTAAAGCGTTTCGTTAATGCAAATATTTAAAGAGATATCGTCATTTAGATAATACTGAAGCGCTATGTTCCTAATTACAAGAGATGGTTTTTTTTTTTTACTTCATACAATCTAGCTACACTGTTTACAAGAGAATGAAAACATGCAACCTTAAAGACGAACTATCAAACCTGACAATTTGCATATTATAACATTTAATTCATAATGCTTGATACATAAATGTTCAGCCAAATATTAACTGAGATTGACACATAAAAACAAAGTACACAATAACACTTATTTAAAGTTTTTTATAATCTTCAATTCATAAATTTTACAGAATAAAACTAGACACACTTGCACTTTAAATATGTGTTCTATGTAATGTAAAATATTTTCAAATTGCAACGAAAAAATGATACTGAGGAAAATAGTTTTTTTTTAACGAGATTTATATGAACTAAATCTCTTTAAAGTAATAGAGTTGCAAAGCGACTTACCTATTCGTCGGTGGTGGTCTTTTGCAGGCTTTAGTCACCAAAAAGTTGATTTTTATGACAGAATAAAATTCTGCCAACAAAAATTACTCATTTGGTAGAAAGAAGAAAAGTATCCAAGAAAAAAGTAAATTACCTACACAAGTTAAGCGACGCAACGAATTTACATGGCGTCCTCTCGGCAGTTATTTGGTTTTTAATTTCAGTTTGTATTCCTTCCGCGAGCATGAGTCGAGAAGTTGCACTTCGTACTTAAAAATAAGTGACATAGCTTCAAATTCAATCTCATGACGATACATAAGCAAGAAAATATAAGACTTTAAAATTATCTTCAGTGAATTCAAGCGAGGAACAAAACTTCTACTAATCCCCTTGATCAGTGTTACTTCGCATACATGAGTCAGCACTTGTTTTCATTGCGTGCTTTCGAAAGTTTCAGTTTGGATTTGGTGCTGGACTATAAAATTGCCGTGTGAGCTGCGCATGCGTCGACTCTTACTTTCTTGTTAAACGGAAAAGGTTTTTGATAAGAGCAGAAAACTGCTGAGGGCGTACGAGAGGGTATTCAGAGAGTTTTCCGAGATTTTTTACAGTGTATGAGGAATACAACAGCAGCTTTCTGTCGACTGTCACCTTACTGAATTATGTGTCTTTTATGTGTAGTTCATGATATTCCCACGTAATATTAGCTTACTCAAAACCACAGTGTTTCATGTTGCTTAATCATTCCATAAAAGGGTAAGACCTTTTTTTTTCTAATTTCGATGATGCGTAGGGCGGAGAAGGTTCCATTGGTGAAGTAAAGTTCACATAAAACATTAATAAATTTTGGACAACTTCTTGGTCTGCTGCAATTGCGTTTACGTTTTGACCAAATGCTGCTTTTTAAAGCTTTTAGTAAAACTAGTAAAATAAATAAATAAATAAAAATAATAAATAAATAAATAAATAAATAATAAAATAAAATAAACACTTTCGGTAATGCGTAGTGCGAAAAAAACGCTAATGGTGGCTCTAAAGTCCCAACATTTTTTAAAGGTATGTGGTACAATTCTTTCCTTTACTGCAAATGCTCAGAATTTTTTGCAATTTCCGGTTTTTTTAACGTTTTTCATAAATTTTGCCAAATCGTTAAAGAACTGTTTTCGCCGTGTGTATCTGAAATTATTATATACGTAGTTGGTCACATATAACATATTTTGAGATGCGTGTTGTAAATTAACTGTAATTTTAAAACTTGAAATATGATTTTATAAAACTTGGTGCACTCGCGTTTAAAACCAACGGAAACAAAATATTATTAGATTTTATTCCACCATAGTTTGTTTGCCTCACGAAAAAGAAAGGTCACGACTGGAAGTTCAGTGAAAGTCACTACGAACCCCACAAGTCAACTGGAGTTGAGGGGAAGATAAACAGGTGGTTGTTTTGTATGGGAATTCCTAAATTTTCTGAAGTCGTTTTTTGAATTTTGGTTGTGACCAGTCCCGTATTATAATCAGTTTTAAGTTATACCTTTTCGTCTGATGGTTATTCCGCACTCCTAAAGACACGCAGTTAAAGTAAAATTAGTTCAAATTAAATAGTATTTTATAAATTTGTTTTTAACTTTTAGTTTTTACGATTACAGTATCAAGAAGAAAACTTCTTAGTACTGTGGATAAAAATGAATTGCTGAAGAATGCGGAATGCGCAAAGAAGACATTTCTGCTGAATTTGTATTCCTGCACTGTCGACTGATAAAAAATCAGAATGATGTAATGAGATTCAATAACTCTCAGAAAGCTTTCTAAATCATGCACTTATGATACAGAGGACGAAACCGTTTTGAAACGATTAAAGTAGCATTTGAAACCAAAACTTGCTAATAAATGGTCATCTCAGAAAAGTGAAGGCGTTGGACAAAACATATTGTGAACATAATCGATTTCAAACAAAATCTGCATGGCTGGACAAAAATAAGAATCGACATAGATTCAAGGCAAAGGTGATTTCCATAGAAAGTAGAAGTGTATATGAAACACTCTGTGGTGGTTGGCGAAACAGTGACTTGAAAAGAATTAATTCAATTTAAATTAATTAAACATAATAAAAAATTAAAGGATTATCAACTTAAAGATATTTTTGAATCTGGTGAAATAGGACCCTTTTACTATTGTTTAGGGGACAGTGTTGTACCTTGGGACTCTGCTAATTTGTAAGAATCCATTTTTAGCAGCCATGTTTTTGTAATCTCTAATATTAACCTTCACCAGTAAATGGTGCCATAGTAACAATCAGCATCAAATGAGTAAAATTGACAGTTTTGTGAGAGAAAGAAAATTTAATGACTCCAAAGTAAATATTTTCTTCATTTTTATTTCATTTCCTGTCTTTTTATTTGTAAAACTAATCAACTGAATTTTATTTTGTTATAAAAGAGAAGTACTTTAAATATTTTGGTTATGAGAAAATAATGATAGTGCATCTAGAATGACCACCATTTTAGTTTTTCTTACATCACGTGGTGATTGTACCTTGTTGTACCTTGGGACAGCCAAACATATTGTACCTTAGGGCAGTCAAATATATTGTACCTTAGGACACGTTCCAAGGTACAAGATATGCATGGTTCTGAATAATTAAGATACGTTTTGGAACATGGAAAAATGTTCTAATTTTATGTAGTCTTTCAAACGCATTTAACATTAGATAAAAATTCACTAATTCATAATTCAATTTTCACTAATTATGATTTAATTCACTACTATGGAAAAAAAAAAAAATTTTTTGTTTTTTGGTGCAAAATTGGTTCAGTTTATGGCCGTTTCCTGAACCACCAAGACTTTCCCATGGTACAACAGGCTGTATCCCAAGGTACAATAGGATGTTGTACCTTGAGACAGCTTGGAACTCCTACTTTAAATGGTTGGCAATATTTTATTTTAAGGCAATCTTTTATTTTTAAACTTTCTGAATAAAAAAAAATATATTGCATATACAAATATGTTGAGGCATTTTAATATGACTTTTAGATTTTAAAATTTCATAAGGTAATCGATGTGATATTTTCATGGATAGACAAAAGTGAAGAAAATGACGTTAAGGAATTCCGAATAAAAATCTTTTTTTTGCAAAAGCTGGGTTCATTGTACTATAATGGGAAATTGAATCACTAGACCAGTTCCGTCACATTCAACAGCTTTGTGAAAAATTAGTACTTTCAAGGTCACATTTCAGAAAATATTCTTCTTAACTAATTCCTGATAGATGATGTTAAATTACCTGTCGTTGTTTATGAAAACATACTAAGTTAGACTCATGAAACTGAAAAATACATTGAAAAGAGCTCCGTCCAGGCATTTATCTCCGCTCTAAGTGATATGTACTTCAAAAATTTAAAAAAAAAAAAAAAAAAAAAAAAAATCCGATATTTATGTTGTCTAAGAGAGGAGGAGAAAAAAAAAGCATTATTCATCAAAAATTTTAGAAAAGTTTGAAATTAAAAAAAAAAAAGAGGAAGAATTATACAGCAATAACTATAGTTGTGTGTGGGAAAAAAATAATAACTTTTTTTTGTGTTACATGTACATCTTATGATAATGCATGAAAGCATACTTCATTGCTGAATACGGATGAAAATTTCAGCGAAACATTTTGAAGGGTAGCTTTACTTAATAGCGCAAAACAATTTCATATTAAAACATAAGAAAATCTACATGCAGCATACTGACAGCCCAGTTGTTACATTAAAAGAGTGCAGTTTCGTCCTTGTTATGACTCATCAGTCTGGAATAGTGAATAAACGAGTTAGAGGCAGTTGTCATCTCGGTTATTCACTATTCTTGAATGATAAGTCCACGACAAGGACAAACTGCAGTGTTTGGATGTAATAACCGAGCTGTCAGTATACAGTCGAACTCGTTTATAACGAGTCCTGATTTAACGAGGAAATCAGAAGGATTTGGTTAGTACTATGTTTCGTCTACGGGAGCATAACTCGCTTTTAAAGAGCAAACCCCGCTTAAAGCGAGCAATGTTTTGGAATTCATAAAATTTACATTGACTTAAAGCATGAAAGCATATTAACCAAATACTTTGGTACTGAAAAAAAAAAGAGCTGGTGTGTGCCTCACATGACTTCCTTTTACTCCAATTTAATGTTATTTTCCCATTATTGGTAATTTTAATGTGATTCAGTAGTTTACTCTCTAAATATCACCAACAGTGGCCAAATTGAAACCAGATTATAAAAGAAAATCGCCAAATTTGTCGCCAAGTTGGCGACAAAACTTAGCGACCAAAAGACTGGCGTTATATCGCCAAGTGTCCGCCAAATTGTAACACCACTTCAGTTTACATCGAAATTAACAATGATTCCCCCCCCCCCAAAAAAGGGGCAGAAGACCCCCTTAGAAACACCTCAATGCAACCAAAAGAGGAGATTCACAACTAGACCCCACTAGGAGTCTACGTACCAAATTTCAACGACATATCGTTCTTGAGTTATGCGACATACATATGCATATCCGCACATACATACATACGTAGATACAGACGTCTCGAGAAAACTCATTGTAACTAACTCGAGAATCGTCAAAATGGATATTTCGCGTGTCTATACGTTCTTAGGCACTTATCCACGTGTGGTCGAGTCGGAAAAAAATTCAACATTCATTCGAGGGTGAGCAAAATGGAAATTAAGGTCAATTTTTGAGGGAAATTGTTTTCGCGAATACAATATTTCCTTTTTTGTAAAAGGAAGTAAAAATGAATGTCACACAAAGCAAGTATTTAAAATTTTATGATTTTTTTCACGAATTCATTTTTTACGAGCACTCGGTTACGACGAGCAAATATCGCGTCCCCTTCGCGCTCCTTACAAGCGAGTTTGGTTGTATTGCATGTAGTTCTGTTTTAGCCCTGGCTTAAGGGCGGTTACTTACTGTTTAATAATTAGCAAAACTTTTGATACATAGACACAAATATAATTTAAGTGCAGTCATTTTCCGTTTGACATAAAGAAAATGTTTATGTAACCATTTAACTCATATTTCACAACAATCCCAATATTTACGAAGCAAAAAGCGATTTAACTCATCGATTGTGTTTCAAAAGTTAATCGTGACGAGTATGCGCACGCAGCAGTTTGTGACCTTTGTTGGTGCATCATAACAAAGTGGAAGCACAAAAAGCATGTATCCGTCTGTCATGACATTCGGTTACCTCGTAAGTTAGTTGATGGTTCGTCACGATACATATTGAACATGTCAAGAGATATCAACACGCTATGTCCGATATTTTTTGTGTGGAAAGTCTGAACATATTTGTTCACAGGTCGATGTGATAAACACATTTATACACATTCGGTTGCGTGCTTTTGCACCAGCTTAAAATTAGACATTGAGTAGCATTTGCAAATGCAATGAAGAATACCCTTCAGCTTATTAAAAACGTAGCAATTTTGATGATTGTTTCGTTGCTGTATGAAATGGCATGGCAACATATCCGAAATATATTAGTTCTCATTTTGTTGTAAAATTCGCCTGTATTTGAGCGAAAGGAAAGATAATTACATATTTCGAATAATTATAATAATGCAAATTTGAAGTAATGCTAATTGAACACAGTAACTGAATTTAAAGTTATCTTAAAATAATTAGTTAGCTCACGCATATGCATATTAGTAGGTGGACTCCCTTTAAATATTCATAATTATGTCTCAACAGAGAATACTATATTTTCAATAACTTATAATTAATGAAGTCTGAATATTCTTTGGGCGTAAGTACCAAAATGTTTTTAACCGCAAATTGCCTTTAAAATGTAATAAAGGTTCTTCCTGCATCAAAATTAGTATAAATCCTTTAGCTTAGGAGCTAAACTTTATTATTGTTTTTTTTTCACCAATCACCAGCAGTATATAAATGTTTACCAGAGCCAATAATATTCATCTTAACTCAAAACCTCGAAAATGCCGCTATATGGACGGGTTAGAAAGATAGTGGCATAAGTCGAACTTTTCACAAATTGAGTTATGCTTGGATTTGTACGCGTGTATGGGAGGGGGGGGGGAGTGAATTCACTGTATCTATTCTGTAAAATGCACCAATTACGCAAACAATTACTGAAATGTATTGCCCACTTGGAGCAGGCGAAAATTGTCCACTTATCGAAACTCTTGTTCAGGTGTGAAAACTAGTGGTGTAAGTCAGTTTCTGTGCCGCTGATTCGACAAGCAGCCGTAATTTTCTGTTATAGCCCCCAATTGCTGTGTTGACTCACAGCACGCTAGTCGAGATCCTGTAAGTAATGTTCACACACAAGATGAATAATTAAATAAATAAATAAATAAATTAGCTTGAATTTTGAGATTTTGAACTCAAATTACGTTTTTCGCAATCACGATTTGCGGTAGGACCCTACTTGTTGGGTTTCTTGCTTCTACTAATGGCTTTTCTCGCAATTATAATTTGAATTCAAGGTGTCAAAACTCAAATGAATGCCAGGAGCTGGACACAATATGTTATAAGCTGGATGTTGTGTGCTGGACACTACATTCGCTAAAAAAGAATTGTGTAAAATCAAGAAGGTCGTTTAAAAACAATTCGATTCCGAGGCACATGTATGCCTGCATTATAAGAATAGACAAATAAAAATCAGAAGACGAACGTCATTTAACGGTCAAGTGAAAACAATAAGCAATTCGTGATTGCTCAAAAAAAAGTCAACTTTTTAAAATATCAATTGCTTATCGATAAAAAAGAATCAGTCCAGGATCTGAAAATTAAAACTTTTATTATCATGTGGTTAATTTGCGAACTCGTCAGTAATTAAAGTGGTGTCATGTAATGAACCGAATTTAAATGTTATTAATATATATATATATATATATGTTGTCACATTGTCAATATCAAGCTTCAACTTATAAAAACCACACTATAAGAAAAATTCATCGTAAACGCTCAATAAAACATCTGAAATACACAAGCCAATGTCGAATGCAAGTTCTATGTTCAAAGTATTTCTTGCCCTATTTAGTACTGTCAATTTCCAATGACGTGTCAATGTCTTTCTAAAAGATTGGCCCTGAAACGTTAGCAAGGAATAAATTTAAAATCAATGCCCCCTTAGCGTTACAAATTACATGCCAAGATTGTAAAACAAAAATTATCAGAGAGAGACAAACCTTCACAACCATTTTCTGTGCTCTGTTTCATGTATACCACATTGTTGAGGTATAAGAGATTGCATTCGCATAACTTCCCCTTACGGCTTTTGTTTGAGTTCTTTTAGCGAGATCTTCTGTACGCATTTTTAAAGATAATAATGCAAGTGCCATAAACTGAGGAATCCTTTCAACTTAGTTTTAATTCCCATTATTAGTAAAAGAATAGGCTCAACGCACCTCAAAACTTTCGAGAATTATAATATGAATAATGTGGGGCTTATGAAAGTCTAAAGCATGTTTAACAGTCGCCTGGCAAACGGTAACTGCAACCCGTAAACTGTCTACTATCGAAACATTTGACCAGAGTTGCCCCAAAATTAAATTTTTGCAAGGGCAGAAATTCCCAATTTGCCGAATGCAACTCCAAATTTTGCCAAAGGATCATAAATTTGCCGAATCGAGCTCTAAATGTCGCCAAATGATGATAGTTCTCCCGAATAGAACACAAACTTTTGCCGAATGATGACATTTTTGCCGAATCGGCAGACAAAATTTGCCGAATAAGGAAATTTTTGGCTGTTTACAGTGACCTTGCGTAACCTCTCATCAAGAGCAACCCTGCCTATGACTAATCTAGTTTCTAGTTGATTTCTTTTCTTCGAAAATTTCCGCATTTCGATTAGTTACAGCTTTTATAGGCTGACAGTTTGCTGTTGTCATTAATCGATGATGGTAAATTACGCTTTTTTCCCCCTCGAGTCCATTTGTAAGAAACCCTTTTAAAATTATTTTCTCAGCTAATAAGTCTTTTACTGCAAAAATTTTTTCTAACAAAAATACAAGAAAAATGCTCATACATTTCTTATAATGGTAGTGAACTTTTTTTCTCTTACGTTAAACTGAATTTTATTCCAACATATAAAACGCGGTCTTCCGATCATTAATAGATATTTGACATTGTTGGATGTATAATATAACACGGATAGTAATTTCTTTTTACCGATTGATCTTATCAATTTTTTTCCCCTTAATGATCAGAAGATCAAAGAGGTAACTACAAGTCTCAATTTTACTTAGTCGTGCAGAAGCAGCTCATGTAAAATAGAGAGAAAAAACCTTGCCACTGAACTTCGTCTTTATTAACTTTCCGACCTCCAACTCACCTGTTGAAAGTCTTGAAAGAAAAAAAAAAGAGAGGGTAAAATCTCTATTTCATTGACCTTAACCCAACTGCTGAAATATTCTGGCAAAAGTAACTGGATAATAAATCTCAGCATTACCCTCGAGTAGCCTTTGTGTAGTTCTGTTTCCTTCATCACACGCATTCGTTTCAAGGCAGAACTTGGCGACCTTGCATTATTGTGTCGAGCCATCAGGAAAAGTAAAGCAGACGCACTGCAAACAGAAACTTTCTCCTCTCGCGCTCTGCTATTTATTTTTCGTCTTTTTAAATAAACAGTTTACAAATAGTCTGAATAATTGCCATTCCTGACAAGCTGTTATTTTACGAATTGCATGTTTTATCAAATTTCTCAGCGAGTAATGAAACTGTTAAGAAAAGCTAGGCTCTTGTCGAATGTCTTTTCATCCATAAGCTCACTTATTTCGTATTGAAAAATGAGTTCCTTGTAACCCCGAAACACGTGCCTGCAGTAATTTGCATTTAACGTTTTTAATTCGTTTTTACGAAGGATTTAAAATATTTGGAGTCTTTGTAGGGTGTCTTTATGAATAATAAATTACGAAAATTCAAAATTTCTTAACGATTAATGAAACTGTTAAGTTATTCTCGCGAAAATAGTAAAAATCATGTCCAAAAGCCAGGCTTTTGTGGGATGTCTTGTCATACATGATCTGACTTATTTTGCATTGAAATAGGGGTTCATTGAAACCCCGAAACACGTGTCTGCAGTAATCTGAAATTTGTACAATTTAATGTTGTGATTTCTTTTTTACGAGTACTAAAGATTTAACATATTTGATCTAATACTTTGTACTGTGTCTTGTGCAACGATTTGTTCGTTTGTTACTGTGGCATTGATCTGAAAAATGTTATAAATAAAAGAATTAAAAAAAAGCACTTTTCATAGTGTGCTTAAAAGGACAAAATAACTTTTCTCGGTCACAGAACAATTTAAGTATTCCTGTAGTTTTCAATTATTCCGAGAAAATGACACCTCAAACGGAGAAAAGTGTGGTTCAAGTCATGTAGAGAATTTCCTATCATTATCTAGCTTTCAATCATAAATTTGAGTGTTGAAACATGCATATTTTTCTTCCAAATTTAGTTTGAAATGACTTGAGCCGCACTTTTCTTCGTTTGTGATGTTTTTTTCTTGGGAGTAATTGAAAACTACAGGAATACTTAAACTTTTCTTTCTGACCCAGAAAAGTTATTTTTTTTTCCTTTGAGCGCACTAAAAAAAAAAAAAAATACTGATCACTTTTTAAATTCTGGTATTTTATTCTTTTTACTGTAAATGTATTTCAGAAATAGGATGATGTTACCATCACGAAACTTCACCTTATTTTTTCATATAAATGTGCCATATTAAAAGAAAATTTTTATTACGATTACTATCAATATTACTGCTGTAAGGCAACGAATTTTTGTAACAATTGGTTTTATATTTAATCATTTAATGGGGGGAATTACATGAAATTTACTGTTTTCCATCCAAACCAAAATAATAATTTTCATCCAGAATTTAATTTTTTAGCTTTAAGTTGTACCATAAGATTAAAGAAATCTTTTATTAAATTCCCGAAATCTCTAAGTGGTTTAGTTGCTATATGAGCAAAATCAGGCCTCAGAATTTCTGTGACAAACCTGTCACGTATATTAAAAGTGCTTAAAAAGGAATTAATGATGAACAGTATTAAATGTATTTTAGTCTAAATTTTATATTATAATTGACATTATTTATATGAAGTAGGGGAATATGGGGCAAAGTGAAACATCGGAGCAAAGTGAAAGACTGCAAATAATATTTGCTCTACTTTAAGCGTCACCTATCTAGTAATATTTTAACTATGTAGTAACACATGTAGTCTATTCCAGTTAAGAAAAAATTACCTCTGAAAATTAAAGAATATGATAATACAAGGAATTGTCAAAAACTGATGCTCATATTGTAATATTTTTGCAAATCAAAAATTATATTTGTTATTATCCAATGATAAACTTCTTGTTATAATATTAAGCGTATTTGTATTTTAAATGCTTTGTACAGTACGTCAAATGCGTGTTGGGCAAAGTGTATGGGGCAAAGTGAAAAAGTTCATTTATTTCATTCAATTATTAAATTTTTATCAAATCACTTCTACATTCACTTAGTTATTTCATTTGCATTCATTCTTTTAATATTCCCCTTATTTATCCATTCATTTAATAATTCCCTTATTTTCATTCATTCACACATTTTCTTATTCATTCACTATGTTATTAACTGATTTTTTTCTCATTTATTAACTTGTTCATTTATTGATTTATTCGTTTATTGTTTCAGTTTCTTTTCATTAATTCATTAACTCTTTTATTTACTCATTTATTTGACCAAATATATCTTTAATAATCGAATAGGAAATATTTCATTAGAAAAATACTTTATTTTTCACTTTGTCAGAATAATAAAAAAAAAAAAAAAAAAAAGAAAGAAAAAGAAAAATTCCCAACTTTTTTTAGGTACATCTTTACTGCCAAAAATAAAAAATAATGCTTCAATGCAAGTTTTATTACAAAATATATTGTTTTTTCTACATGTACCGAAATTTTCCGAACAATATACCACTTTTTCATTTTGAAAAAAAGTAAGTTATCTTTATTATTTCACTTTGCCTGTCATTCCCCTACTTTTTTTTACGTGGGCTGGTGATACAGAATGGAAAGATTTCTACCCAATCCTGATCTCAAATGCTCTATATGCATGCACGTGCTTTGCATACTTGAGGAGGGGTACTAAAAAAAAAAAAAAAAAAACACACATGTTCATTCTAAATTATTTTTCGGAATTCAAGAGAAACGCGTTTCTAAATAATCTTTTGTTATGAAAAAATGCATTTATTTATTTATATACCTTTTTAACTCAAGACCCACTTTGAAAAATTTTTAGAAGTGCGGCGGGTCAACAATACAACAACATTTCAATTCGGATAGTGTTGTTAGTGCAGGCCCTCTCACTCCCATAAATCCACGATATTTTTTTGATTAATCCCTTAGTGTTAGTTTCAGAGATTTTTCGCGCCTAATATCCTTTAAAAAGGCTTAAAACAATACATATTATCAAACAAAATACTTTTTTTTCCTCGTTTTTTATTCTCTTTTCAGTTTGTCAGCTTCTTTCGGGACGTACAAAGTCTGTTCGTGGGCTGGATTTGGTCCGCGGGATGTAGGCTGGAGACCCTTGCTCTACATAATCGGATTTGTGTTAACATAGAGCTCCATTAATACATTTTTCCTTCAGACAAGAGTAAAACATTTCCCCGAGGAGCAGCCTATCAATTCAATTTCCGACAAATTGAACACAAGCACAGACATACTTCCATAAGATAAATACAGACATCATTTCATAATCTATAATTCAAACAAAGTAAAATACAATGTTAAATGAACGTTTCAGTAGTATTTTGCATAAAAGATCAATTTCATATCAAAATAAACTAGTTTAACTAAATTATACACTGTCAATAAAACGACAGAATACAAGTCAAACACGTAAAATAAGAGCTGTGCGCTAACCGTGCATATTTAACTCAATAACCATGAATTAAAAAGCAAAGAAAAGCCACATTTAATCACGATTTTGAACAAGCTCATGACTATTAGTTGCTCAAATATTTAATTTAGTTATGAAAGATCGACGTTTTAATCCTATTATCAAGTTTACCAATGCATTTTCATGCTTGTAACTTGTTTCAAGAGATCAGACGACTGATAAAATTATAAAGCCTACTTGAGGTCGTTAACTGCCTTCCCCTGCAGTCATTAAGACCCATATATGTAAACAGTGAGTACTTGCTCGCTCTGACCACGCGTTAAATGTTGCGTGACGGGTCTTAATATCAGCAAAGGTTACCTTTTCAAGTATTTTTTTTCTCTCTCTCTTTTACTATTATTTCTTGATTTCTCTTTCTTATGTTCTCCACCATTCAATTCCCCTTTTCACTCAGCTATATGATGAGAGCAAACACTGCATTCGGTCCGTAGTAGCAATCATAATATGACGCATTTGCGCTGCTGTCTTCGTCAGGTCAACTGAATCAACACGAGCGAAGTGACTTTTATGTACTTAGGGTTCAATAGGAAAGCCAGTATTATATATATATATATATATATATATACTAAGAATTATTAACATAAACTGTACTTTTAACCTGGACAAAAACAAATTAAACTTAATTGAATCAAGCTTCACAACTTAGTTCAATAGGCGCCATAGACAGCACTTTGATACTGGTGGACTGGCTATAAGTTTAATAGCAATATAAAATTTGAACAAGAAGGAATTTTGGGATTTTGATTCAATTTTACGTTCTTTCTTGTTCAAATATTATATTGCTATTATATATATGTAAATAATCATTGCTCCACTTCGTACAATGCTATTTAAAAAATTTATAGGTTTGTTTTTCACTTCAACGATGGGCAGATTTCACTTTATTAAAATACTAATTTGTGTGAGTATTGCTATATATTATTCATTTGTATTGTTTTTCACTTCTTTTCATTGTTGATAGTTTAACTTAAAGTTTACGTCTTTTGGCTACTCACCATGAAACCATACGATAGTGTAATCATGAAAAAAAAAAAAAACTATATAAGTAGCAATCAAAAGAGCATATAGAAAAACATGTTACTGGAAGCATAAATAATTTGCCCTAGTGTCCTCTTTAAAAAATATAAAACCTTAAAGTATGCCAAAATTTTAAGAAAAGTCGTTAAATTTAGTGAGTAATGGAATACATTTTCCACACGCCTTGCGGATTGATGTAATGCCATTTGCAGACCGTGAGATCCTTGGTAAGAACTTGGTACCTTCAATTCCCCCCCCCCCCCCAAAGTCTTTAAATTTGGCGCTTTTCATAAAACTTCGGCTCACTTTCAAACCTTATAGTTTGATAACGGGGGCCACGAGAGCAAATCATTTTTACGTCAAAAAATGTCCCAATAGGATCTTTTGATTGCTACCTAGTTTAATTATTTTCATTATTGCACTATTCGTGCGGTTCTCTGGCCAGGTTAGAATGTAACCAATATTCTTTGTCTTGATTGGAGAAATAATTTCGCTCATTCCGTAACAGCTGTTGTACATTTGCTGTTTTTGACTGAAAGTCTGAAACAACATCTTCCGATTTTTACAAAATAATGTTAAATCTTTAGGACATCAATGGTCAATTCTTCATCGGTTGATCTTGTTGACAAAGCGGGCACATTGCAAAGTCCTTTATTCGAATGTGGTTTGACGAATGCTTTTGCCAAAAATCATGAATGGTTAGGATTCCGAAAACCTGAAATTTTAGGTAAGGAAAAACAAATACGATTTTTTTTCTCTGTAGCAATGGAATATAGCTGTTATTTGTAAAATAATGTCTGTAATCGCACGCTTCTTTCTTTCTTTCATTTTACTTGTCAAAATAAATATTTTTTCTCAATATGTAATTGGAAGCCATTATGCTACGGGACCTCGAAGACTTTTATGGTAGGGCATTATTTTGTTAAGAACATTAATGGTAACGTTGAGTTATATAGAAGCCAGTTTCTGTAAAGTTTTCTGTTCATTGTCAAAACGGCTGCAATGTGAGTCCAATGGAGCCCAACGTTAGCACTATAAAAGTTGAAGAAGCTTCTTATTAATCGTCTTCTTACATAAATAAAGAATAATACAGTAAACTCCTGATTATCGGCGGTCGGATTATCCGCGGTTCATATTATCTACGGGTCTTTTCAAGATTTTTTTCTTAGCAGTCATTAATTTTTTTTTAAATAAATGATTGTATTATCGTTCGATTTTAGCTTTTATGTATATTTTTTACATTCAATGTTAGTATATGAAATGTAGCAATGTTTCTAGCCATAATTCAAATGCATGTGTGAGTATCGTTCATATATTTTAGCTATTGTATACACTAGTATCTTTTCCATTCTATTATTTGGATTATCCGCGGTTACCGTGCAACCCTATTCCGCGGATAATCGGGAGTTTACTGTATTATTATAGACCGACGTTGCACGAATAATTTTCAGTTTGGGAAGCTATAAGCATACAACCTTATTTAAGGCTGTGATTTTGATTTTTCTCAACAGCAAGTGAAATAACGCAACTCTCACAATCACATTTAATCACAATACTTCTCCAAAAGGGATCAAAATTTAAAACGAGTTTGGAATAGGCTGCCAACTTCAGCGTTTATATAAAACGCATTTTCAGCTGCGTCGTCTCTACACACATGTAGCAAGGGGCTATGTGGAAATCTTCCATGCATTGTCTGTAGCCGAAGTTGCATTATTAAAAGCCAAATTTAGAAAATCTTACCTATTTACATTCCAAACATAACAAGATATTTGTTATATTAATATCAAAGATATTTTGGGACGAATGTGTTTCTGATAGAGTTTTCTACATTTTCCCGATAGTTGCTTACTCATTGTAAATATTTTTAAATATTGTGTTTTGTTCTGCCCACCCCCTCCTCTCTCCAGCCATCTGAAAATAAGTTAAATTTCTGTTAAAAGCTAATTTCTACCGTCATCAGTCGTACAATATTTCGTGTCTCTTCAAAACATATAAAATTTCTGTTAATTCTCTTGCTGTTTTCTATGCGTCGGTGTTTTTTTCTGCTATTAATAAGTACCATTTGCTAAATTTATGCTGTATCTAATGGCTAGTTTTTTGTTTATTAAAACGTAATCTGTCGCCAAAGTTTAGGTTTCTTAAAAATGTTTTTAAAAAGTAGTTTAAATTCTTGGAGCAATAGTAATTTTTTAATGTACAGAAATCAAACTCATTTTTTCATCTTCTGAAAATCCTTTCCTCTTGACTAAAAACTTGTGTGCAACGTAGATGGTCAGCTTTTCAAAACTTCTATTGAACGCTTTATTTTTCTAAAAATCTGAAAACTTATACCTGTTTATTGCTCATATTATACATTCCGGTTAACCTTATACCGTTTTAGCTTCCAATAAAAATGTATCAATTTGAATTCATTTTCTAAACCTTGTTAAAGGCAGCTTTAGAAATTTTTATCAGTCACCTTTTATTACACGTATGCATTAAAGTATCTGCCCTAAAAAACGTTATTCCCTTCCTTAGAATTTTTGTTAATTATAGTTTTTTTCTTCACCATATAGTACCCAACAGAGCTTTTGTCCTATGAAGGTTAAAATCAATTTTACAATTTCCTTAAACATATCGATGCCTTTAAAATACTGCCGTTTCGGATCTAAGCAAATCTCACTAAACTGACAAAACTTTTGAGTAGTCTGAAATAAAAAATTAAAAAAAAAAACTTTCTTAAAAAGTTTCTTTCTTTTTTTCTTGCTTTCTTTTCTTTTCAGATTGTACCAACTTTTACTTTTTGTTCTTAAACACGATTTCAAAATCGCTCTCTGAACAATTTCTTTTTTTTTTAACTGTATTCATTAAAAACTTTTCTTATAAATTAATTGAGTAGAATTGTTATCAAACATTTATTTGAATCACATTTATTAAGATACACCTAACCGATTTTGATCCTAATTTATTTTAATCATGTCTTTTTCGTAAAATGAATTGCTCAAATATCGCGTCCCAGATACAATAGTCAAGTTTAAAGTTTGATTAATCATTTCATTTTCAAACAATGACCCAACTTTAACTTCCGTACTCAAACAATTAAATTCGTCTTTTGAACTTCTGTTAATCATTTCATCATCAAACATGTACCATTTAAAAGTTTTTGCCCCAAGCAGGTGAGACCCATCAATTATAATGCAAATTTACCGCCGTCAAAGATCCGTCAAGCGCTGCATCCAGACTTGATATTCAAGTAAAATAAAACACTTCAGACACCACTGACTTGGATCGTGTCGTCTCATTGTATTTGTGCAGGGGTAACAAACAATCTTCTTCAAGGTGTACGACCAGTAAATGCTATTCCAGGCACTAAATAAACGACGTGCTTTAATATGTTGTTTGAACGACTGGATTAGAAGGATAATAACCTCTGGAGAATAATGGCTACCCTGAAGAAGAATGAATGTTAAATTGCTTGATGAAACAAAACAAAAGATGGTGCCTGTTAAAGTAACATTTTAAACACTTGCAGCTTTTGTTTTTATCAACAAAAGTTTTCGCTGTTTCACATTGTGCATTGCTTTTAATTATGATTTGTTTTATGCTTAGAGCGCTCAAGGAGAGAAGGTGTGTAGGTTATTCGGATTTAGTAGGATGGTATTTGGCTGCATGTCATAGACACCCTTGTTGACACGAATGTGCAAAAAAATAAAATAAAACAAATGCAGCCTCATATATATATATAATAGTCAAATCACTGATCGAGTAACGCTCCTGAAATCACCAACAGTGAAACTCGCTCCATGGCATGATAATTTGATAATATTTTTTGGTATTGTTGACATGCAAAGCAATGCTTTATTTTGACGAGGCTGAACTGGATTAACTGTTAACTGGTAAGACTAATTTTAGGAGAATGGGTAGTAAATTTAGGTCAAAAATGAACGCTTTCTAATGGAGTTTAGTTTAGGCTTAATCGAATGGAGTTAGGGTTAAAATTTCAATATCAATATACAGTGAAACCTGTGTAAGTTGACCACCTGCGATGCATTACTTTAGTGGTCAACTTAAACAGGTGGTCCACTTACAAAGGTTAATTTATATGATAAGGGCTAATTCCGTGCCTGAAAAAAGTGGTCAACTTAGACGAGTGGTCAATTTACAAGGGTGGTCAACTTCACAGGTTTTACTATATCACCGAACAGACAACTGCTTCGTTCAAATGTAGAAGCAATTTTCACCCATCATGCCTAGACGGATGGTTTTCTGTTATATAATAAGACAAGAAAAAAAAATGCTTCAGAAATATAAACCTCCGTCGAGCAGTGGATTGATAACAGATCAAAACCAATTATGATATAAAAACGTTTTTAAGTGAGAGAATTATGAGAGGCCATGGTATCTAGTTACAGTTCGAATAAACTTTACTACTTTTACCGCACTTTTATTTGTTATTAATTTCATCCTCAAAGCTTTTTTTTTTGTAGTTGTTTTATCAATTTTAATTTCCCGATTAAATTTTACGTTTAACCTTTTGATTAATCTGGCTAATTTTAACTTTTAACGGAGTCTTATTTGCATAATTTATATACGTGTATGCATTCCAATAAATCTCTGTCCACTTCAACACCAACAATGAACTTTTCCAGAAGTCCTTTCTCCACAAATATATAGCTAAGTTTTTATCCCAAGAACCGCTCTTCAAACAATGGCACGACTTTCTGTTTCAGGTTGCTTCTTTTTTGCGAACCGCGATTACTGACCCTTCCGTTACCGAGACGATTATACGGTACGAGCACAAAGAAGAAGCAATCCATCTCTTTCCATTGGGAGTAAAGAAAGAAAAGAAGCAAAAAAAGAAAAGAGGATAAAAAGATCTCGAAGCCACAGAGCTACTGTATGGCAACGTCATGATATTACTGTATGGCAACGTCAAACGTTGTCATTATAAACTTGCAGCATATTTCAGTATAGATACCTAGCAATTCTACTTTTAGCTCCAGAAAAGGGGTTGTGTGCATATTCAAATCATTTTATTTGACGTTTCCGTTTGAATTGCTATAAATTCTTTTCGATTGAGAAAAGAAATATGCAAATGCGTTTGCAGGTTAAACCATTACACATTAATAATTTTATGGAATAAAACTTCTTATGATATCATAGCAAAAATTAGTTACACTGATCTGCAAAAGCTGATCAGATTTATAAAAAAAAAAATCTAAACGACTTATGAATGAAATTTATTTTAGTGTAGATGCAAAGGTAACTAAGCGATTATCTTTGCATCGTATATAGATTCCGTGTAAAGCAAATTTTGGGTCAAAATTTGAACTGAAAAATTATCTGTACGTTATTGCAGCTCGAAACATTTTCTTTGATGTGTGTAAATTCAAATTTTAGTCTAATTCTTATTTGCGAAACATTAACTCGAGAAAAAGGTAACTTCGAGGTCGTCCGCACAGACCAAAAAGTCAGCTCATTGCAGGTACTTAAGACCACGATAACAAAATTTTCTAAAAAACATATAAGAGGGGGGGGGGAAATCATTGCATGTAGAATTTTGGAGCTGCTTCTTACCAGGTGCAAAGCTGGCTAGTTCTGAGAGAGGTAGTGGTCAAATGCAGATAGTAGTATGAAAGGCTGCTATTAAAAATCCCTACACATGGTAATAATCCGAGTCATACAGGGACACACTATACAGGGCTGCTAAGAGCTAAGATGGGACCTATTATCTATTTGGTCGTCGAACACCCTTCCTCCATCCTCCCCATAAAACTAATCCTACTCCGATTCCGAGCCGGACCTCAATAATGGCCGGAACCGCAGTTTCTGACTAAGCAGACGAGATTGGTCTCTCGTCAATCCTCTGGCTCTATGAAATAGAAAAAAAGTCTATTTGCTCGTCTCATAGAAAATTTTCCCTTTATTACTTTGTTTTTCTTGGCCCCTAGTGCATTCCATCAATTAATTTTCCACACATATATCCATCTGAAGTTCATGAACTTAACATAATATTCAAAAACACGTTTGAAACAGCTGTAATCGTGATGTTCGTTACTATGTGCTATGTTGGTTTTTCAAAATGTGACAAGACATGTGTAACCGTAACATTCCGTTTAAGGTGAGGTCATTGTAAATCATTTAAGAGAACGTTATCTTTTTATAATGGCCAAAGCTACTTTAAATTGGACTGAAACAAACCTTAATTTTTCATAAATTCTCCTTAGCTTTTATCGGAAACAATTTCAGAAACGTTACTGAATAAATTTTATTGATTTCTGAATGCAATCTATGTCAATTAACTAATTCTGATTTTTTTCTTGCAGCGTACGGGTTCCTCCAAAAGATGGACAGACGAAATCAAATCCTAGTAAACGGCATCGTGAGCGACTCAACGCTGAACTGGACACTTTAGCTAGTCTTCTTCCCTTTGAACAGAGTGTATTATCTAAACTGGACAAACTATCAATACTCAGATTAAGTGTTAGTTACTTGAGGACGAAAAGCTATTTTCAAGGTTAGTTTCATATTTCTTATGCATATACCATTGTGCTTGAAAATGATATTTTAAATTCTAAATTGAAGACCTCGGTGCTAGAAAAGGACTACCCAGTTTTAAAAGCTTACAAAAAGAAAGTTTTATTAAGTTTAGTAATTACAAAATAAAGGAACGCCTTACAAATTTATTTTTAATTCTTTTTCCTTTATATTCAATATCATGTCAAAATTTAACGCAATCAAATCAATTTCTATGACATTTTAATAAAATATAATGTTTCCTTGTATAATCAGTTGTTACTCCTGGGAGCTCTCCCGTCAACCAGAAATGGAGCTGTCCCCTTTTTTACCCTGAGGTTTTCAATTTTATCCGAGAACAATGTCTTAAAAGTAATAACAGGTGACGCACCATATTCGACTAACTGCCGAAGTCCAAATAATTGCTATATTTAGTATGGTAACTGCTACATGGGGTACATAAACAAGTTCAGTTAGTATACCTATGTTCTTATATTTGCATGAGATAAAGTAATACATTTATTGCAATATTTTAGAGTATCCATATAAAAATTTAGTGACAAATTGAAAAAAAAAAAAAAACTCAAAGAGTTGTTCCTGATGCCTTTCGCACATCTGCCAAAAATGTCCTCTATAATTTCATTATAAAAAAGTTACCCACCCTGGCCAAGAATGTAACAGGTCAAAAATTTTCTTTAGATTGTTATACCAAAACTTGACTGACCTTCACAATACGATATTAGACGTAACTGAAAACATGTTGTAAAAATAGCTCCATGCTTTCAGTGATGGTGAGCAATGGCCTGTTAAGAACACTACTCCTAATGTTATAAAAAGAAGAAATTGTTACCTAAGATATTTCACTTGCAGTAGGACATGGTTTATCCGAATGCTGATCAAACGAAACATTGGTTGAACGAAAACTTTCACGTTTGGAAATTAAAATGTGCACGTCAAAGTCCTCTAATGGCTGCTAGCAAGGGAATGTGGGGCGAAGTGGAATAGTTAAGATAACTTACCTTTTCAAAATGGACAAATTGAGAATTTGTTTTGAACATTGTAGCATATGAAGGACCAACAGTGTATTTTATGATAAAACTTGGACTGAAGCAATATTTTTTATTTTTGGCAGTAAATTAAAAAAAAAAAAGATGGCATTAAAAAAAAAGTCTTTCTTAGGGAACAAAGTAAAAGGTAAAATATTTTTTTTTAATTCAAAAATATTTTGTCTTTATATTTAATATTACGTTAGACTTAATCTCAATCAAACCAATTTTTTTTTTAAATTGTCGTTTATAACTTTTGAAAAAGTAAATGAAACACTGGGCCCCGCATGCACTTGACTAATCCTACATAACATTCAAAACAAAAATAAGCTAAATATTAAATGAATAAGTTCTGCAACGAATATTAAAAGATCGCAATTAATATTTAAAATTGCAAGACATTCTTAATTTTGAAATGAGAAAAATAATTTTTTCCCTTCAACAAAGTATTACAATATATCTATCAATTTTTGAAAGTTGCTTAGATTATCATCTGCTTTGATCTTCAGAGATTTTTTTCCTGACTGGAATAGACCACAGGTGTTACTACATAGTTAAAATACTATCAAATAGGTGGCGATAAAACAGGGTAAATATTTAATCATTTCAATTTGCTCATCTATTTCACTTTGCCGCACATTTCCCAACTTCCTTTCGTCAGAGTGAATCTGAAGCAAATGCAATTTCTATCTTCTTTTACCAAATTGCGGATTTAGTTTAATGGTCATTTCAAACTGGACTAGTCAGCTGTCTATTTTATTTGCAAGTAATGTGATAAAAAATGTAGAGATTTTTATGTTTTTCACTTTATTTGTTTCACCTTGAAATTTTTTCCTTTATTTAATTAGTCATTTGAAAAATCAGTAATTTCAGTCTCCATCTGTTTCGCATAATTAATGTTGTACTTTTATAGTGATAATGATAAGCAAAAATACACGTAAGGTAACTATTCTATTAGTTGCTGTTTTGACACTTTCTTCATAAATTGGTGAGAGGATAACAAGGTAAGAATAATAATAACGTAATTAGAATACTTGTATTATGGATCATTCTTCAAAAAGTGTAACTTTTCTGTCACACGCCTTTTACAGAAAAAGTTTTAAGGAACAATTCATTTAACAATGATTTTTAATTTCATCAAAAATATATCTATTTAAACCTGCCAACAATTTTCGAATAATAATTTTTATTTTAGTATATTTTTGGTTCACAACATGTGAACTCTCACCTCTGTAGCATGTCACACACCTTGTGTGACTGTTTATGTTGCTTAATAACTTGTTTAATTAAAAGTACGTACAGTAGAACTTCTCAATAAGGGACACTAAGGGGACCAGATATTTTGTCCCTTAAATAGAGGTGTCCCTTATTCGGAGGTGGATGAATTGATGCGTGCCGTGTACTTAGCAGTTTAATATCACAATAAACATTAAATATTAACATTTAAGATTAAATACTGAAAATGTTTCATATATATGCTAAATAAAAAATACAATTATTCAAATTTCTAAGTTTATATTATTTTATTAATTAAAATTTAATCAAACATTTTGTTATGGCAAAGTTTTGCAGCATACAGAGATACTTTTGAAGTAATTCATTACATGCACTTGCCTTATGTTATATAATTTATAATGTAATACTATGTAAATTACAATTAATGTTCAAAGTTTAAATTATATATACCAAGCTATTTAGTTGCTATGCACCCTCCGTCGTCCCAGAACCTACTTGAATAAACTGTTAAGAGGGCAAATCATGCCTGTTAATTTCAGCATGTTTTTTTACAACATATTACTTGTTTCCTTCAAATATGTTCATGTCAAACTTACCTCAATTAATTTCTACAGGAAACGTGAATCTTGAATTTTAGTAAATCCACTATTTCTAAAGTGCTTATATATTATTTTTTGCTTTGTGACTGTCCCTTAAACAGAGTGTCCCTTAATTAGAGGTAAATACATGGAAGTCCCCATTCAAAGGGACTGGGACCAGAAAAAATGTCCCTTAAATAGAGGTGTCCCTTATTCGGAGGTGTCCCTTAATGGAGGTTCTACTGTACTTATTTATTTATTATTCCTTTCACTAGTGTCTCAAATACTAATTGTTTAAGTATATTTATTTTTTTAATCTTGTGTTTTATTTTGTTTTAGAAGGACAAGGGGTCACGTCACACAAAAAACTCTCACCTCCGTTACCTAAACACAAAATGCCATTCCTCATTAACACATGGCAGTAATGACATCAAATTTTATTTTCCATGATACGAGGAAGCCCCCTTGTTTATTTTCAGCCATAATTGAAGTTGTGAGATTTTTGACGCAAAGCAAGAAGATAGATTTTGCTTTAAAAACTTAATGTGGTTATTCTGACTTCTCACCTCGGTGAATTTAAATTACAGGGATGTAAATTAATGTAAAAAAAGAAGTGAACATGTTTTCATATGCTTAACATGTGCAGATTGTAGCAACGAAGAAAAAAAAATCCATGAAAAATGTATCTATTAGGCCTATATTAATGGAAAGATCCTCACCTCTGTGAATCTCACCTCCGTGACAGACCTTATCAATGTCATTATTTCTGAGGTGAAAATAAATGATGAAGGGGAAATACATCAATAATAGGCATTCTATCAAAATTATAAATTGCCAGTATATCCTCAAATTTAATAAATACTATTTTTTAACATACATTTAAAACTACTAACTAAGCCATACTTTAACTAAGAGAGCTTAATATTATATTCCCATTAATCATTAAAATAGCTGAGTGTTTGCACAATTAACAAAAATACTACTTTGATATTAAATTGGCCTCAATTTTTAAATATTAAAAGTTTTTTTCTTTTTTTTTATTTTCGTGAACAAGGCATTATTTTTATTTTCTTTATTTATGAGTAAAATAATTGGAACTTAGCTGGGCCATTGTTTATGGTTACTTCTAAAGAAAAGAAAACAAAAGGTTTCGAAATTGAAAAATATTTGCGTTCAAAAGCTGCATTTTCTGGAGAATGACCCATATAATTTATTTGAAAATACTGGGTCGAAATCATCGAGAAGAAATAAAAGGTAGAGAGAGTGAAGCCTTTTACTCTTGAAGCAAATATTCTAAGTCACATTATAGCATTTGAAGTAAAGTATTGAACGAAATCTTTTTTTTTTCATAGTATTACGCAAAACATGTCGTCCGTTCGTCGTAGTTGAATCCCGTGATTTGGGACCTTTGCTTCAGCTTTTCCTAAGCCAATGAGTGAACTTGCACCCTCCAGTTACTAATTCCTGCTCTATGGTCTAAATACGCATTTTGTACGAAATTTGGCACCCGTATGTAGCTCATATTTCATTTCAGCTTATAATCTCAGTCTAAACACGTCTAAATTGAAAAGCTATTGTTATGGTACCCAATGAAGCTTTCTTTTGAGACAAACTAGTATGTGTGTGTCTGTGTGCTTTTTGTATCCGTTATTCAATTTTTTCCTGTGTGATGTCACAAATTTTTATAGCAAGTGGTAAATGCTTAATTGTTTCCTTCTACAAAAGTTTGATGAACTTTCTCACTCTAGAAACTAATATGCATATTTTATAGTGAATTATTTCATTGGTTTCTATGACCCTAGTCGCTACAGGTGGTGGCAATATACCTCATGATAGACCAAGAGCTGACCCCCCAAAACACGATTTATCTCTTTTATGGCTTGTGGCCGGTTAAAATAATAAAAAAATGCAATTTAAAACTTTGGCTCGAATCCCCCCCACTAATTTTGGGTCACACGGCTGCGTGGGTGGATGAAAGGTCAAAAAAATGAAAAATATCAAAGTGATGAGTTAAATGGCTAAAAACTATATAATAGCATTAAATTAATAAGAAAAAACCCGTAGCTAATTTCCCCCCCAGCTATGTTGGGGCGAACGTGGTGCCCCCCAGGGGTAAAGTATCGATTATTAAACTTAAAAAAAAATGATCACTTTCGTGGGGGGGAATTTTACAGGGTATTAGTTTCATTATTTTGATTGCCAAAAAAAATTCCCCCCCAGTAACTATGGGTCAATTTGTCAAAAAAAAATTTTTTTGTTCCTCTTTATTTGGTTCAAGTCGAGTATTATTCGAACTTACGCATGACTGTTTAAGTTGCAAAAAAAACCCCCAAAGTTTGAACGTTTTTTCATTAAAAAAAACTCGTAGCAATCCCCCCCCCCACACCTATGGAGCGGGTTGCTACGCGGTGCGCAGTTTTACAACGTGGTGCCCCCCCCCCCCAGGGGTGAATTGTCGATTGATTAAATTAAAAATAAATGATCACTTTCGTGGAGGAAATTTTACAGAGTATACATTTAATTGCAAAACAAAATATCTCCTCCCCAGCAATTATAAGTCTACTAGCTGCATTGTCAGGCGTTGCACGGTCTACCTCAAAAATGTACGTGTTTTCAGCGTTCCAAGCATTTTATACAATTATATAAATTTTCTCGCTTTCATTACATTTCTTATTGCTGCTCCACTCTTATTAGTCAAAGCGCAATGTTATATAGCCTATAGCCTTCTCAATAAATGGACTATTCAACACAAAATGAATTTTTCAGTTCGAACCCGTCGTCTCTGTAGACCAAGAGCTGAGCCCCCAAAACACGGTTTATCTGTTTTATGGCGGGTGGCCGGTTAAAATAATAAAAAAATGTGATTAAAAATTTTGGCTCTAATCCCCCCCCCCTCCGCCCACTATTTTCGGGTCACACGCTGCATGGGTGGATGAAAGGTCAAAATAAAAGAAAAATATTAACATAAGTGAAATGGCTAAAAATTATATAATAACATTAAATTAATTAAAAAAAAACACGTAGCAAATCTCCCCTCCAGCTATGTTGGGGCCCCCCCGAATGTGGGAGCCCCCCCCCCAGAAGTGAATATCGATTGTTAAAATTAAAAAAAAAAAATCACTTTCGTGGGGTTGGGGATGGGGAACTTTACAGGGTATTTGTTTCATTATTTTGATTTCCAAAAAATCTCCCCCCCCCCAGTAACTATGGGTAAATTTGTCAAAAAAAAGTTTTGTTTCTCTTTATTTGGTTCGAGTCCAGTACTATTCGAATTTTCCCATGACCTCTTAAATTGTAAAAAACAATTGCAATTATTTATTCGGTAAAAAAAACACGTAGAAAATCCCCCCCCCCAGCTATGTTAGGGCGAACTTGTTGGCCCCCCAGGAGTGAATTATCGATTGATTAAATAAATAAAAAAAAAAGATTACTTTCGTAGAGAGGAGGGATTTTCTCATTCAATTCATTTTATGTTGAAAGGGTTTACATTTGATTGTAGCAGGAAAAAAAATCCCCCCCCCCCCAAAAAAAAATGTTTTTAATTTAAATTAGAAATTTTGAAATATTTTTCAAAATGAAAGGAAGCAATACAGCGTCCGTACATCTGCTTCTACCACTGTGTGCTCAGCATGAAAAGAATGAAGGGGAAAGTATACGCCTGTGATGATTTCTTCTTGCTATTTCGAGGGCAGTTTCGTCAGTGATCAACTGTAGCCAACACAGTGAAGTCGTTATAGCTGTTGGTTTTTCTTTTCGGAGCACGCTGTACCGAATCCTTAAACTGAAAACGTAAAAAAATCCTTTTTTCAAAAATATATTTTGATGTTTTTATATTATGAGTGTTTTAAAGGGTAATTTTAAGTGTAGCCAGCCACCAGATAAAAGATAATTTAGTATATTATCTCCAGAGTATACATTTAATTGTTTTAATTGCAAAAAAAAAAAATCTCCCCCTACCCCAGTAATTATGAGTTTATTTCACAAACAAAAGTGATTTTATGTTAAAATTGCAATAACGACGTTTTTACTTGTAAATGTTAATGCGTTAATCCGATGCGTTAAATGAATTTTTAAAATAATAATTTGGAAATTCATATAGATTTATTTACCTTCAGCATATTGGTTGTGATAGTGTCTATCTAGTTTGATAAAAATGTTCTTGCAATCTCGATGATATAAATCTGCTTCTGTTAAGAACTCGGAAAAATCTAAATCACGGAATTTCAGTTTTCAGTGTTTTCGAATCTTTGAAACTTTTATTCCTTCAAATAAAGTTTCTGTCAAAACATTATCTTTTATCTGGTGGCTGGCTACACTTAAAATTACCCTTTAAAACACTCATAATATAAAAACATCAAAATATATTTTTGAAAAAAGGATTTTTTTACGTTTTCAGTTTAAGGATGCGGTACAGCGTGCTCCGAAAAGAAAAACCAACAGCTATAACGACTTCACTGTGTTGGCTACAGTTGATCACTGACGAAACTGCCCTCGAAACAGCAAGAAGAAATCATCACAGGCGTATACTTTCCCCTTCATTCTTTTCATGCTGAGCACACAGTGGTAGAAGCAGATGTACGGACGCTGAATTGCTTCCTTTCATTTTGAAAAATATTTCAAAATTTCTAATTTAAATTAAAAACATTTTTTTTGGGGGGGGGGGATATTTTTTCCTGCTACAATCAAATGTAAACTCTGAGAAAATCCCTCCTCTCTACGAAAGTAATCTTTTTTTTTTATTTAATCAATCGATAATTCACTCCTGGGGGGCAACAAGTTCGCCCTAACATAGCTGGGGGGGGGGGATTTTCTACGTGTTTTTTTTTTACCGAATAAAATAATTGAAATTGTTTTTTACAATTTAAGAGGTCATGGGAAAGTTCAAATAGTACTGGACTCGGACCAAATAAAGAGAAACAAAAAACTTTTTTTTTTGACAAATTTACCCATACTTACTGGGGGGGGGGGGGAGATTTTTTGGAAATCAAAATAATGAAACAAATACCCTGTAAAGTTCCCCATCCCCAACCCCACGAAAGTGATTTTTTTTTTTTTAATTTTAACAATCGATATTCACTTCTGGGGGGGGGGGCTCCCACATTCGCCCCAACATAGCTGGAGGGGGAGATTTGCTACGTGATTTTTTTTAATTAATTTAATGTTATTATATAATTTTTAGCCATTTCACTTATGTTAATATTTTTCTTTTATTTTGACCTTTCATCCACCCATGCGAGCGTGTGACCCGAAAATAGTGGGCGGAGGGGGGGGGGGGATTAGAGCCAACATTTTTAATCACATTTTTTTATTATTTTAACCGGCCACCCGCCATAAAACAGATAAACCGTGTTTTGGGGGCTCAGCTCTTGGTCTACAGGGACGACGGGTTCGAACTGAAAAATTCATTTTATGTTGAATAGTCCATTTATTGAGAAGGCTATAGGCTATATAACATTGCGCTTTGACTAATAAGAGTGGAGCAGCAATAAGAAATGTAATGAAAGCGAGAAATTTTATATAATTGTATAAAATGCTTAGAACGCCGAATATACGTACATTTTTGAGGTAGACCGTGCAACGCCTGGCAATGCAGCTAGTAGACTTATAATTGCTGGGGAGGAGATATTTTGTTTTGCAATTAAATGTATACTCTGTAAAATTCCCTCCACGAAAGTGATCATTTATTTTTAATTTAATCAATCGACAATTCACCCCTGGGGGGGGGGGGGGGGCACCACGTTGTAAAACTGCGCACCGCGTAGCAACCCCCTCCATAGGTGTGGGGGGGGGGGGATTGCTACGAGTTTTTTTTAATGAAAAAACGTTCAAACTTTGGGGGGTTTTCTCGCAACTTAAACAGTCATGCGTAAGTTCGAACAATACTCGACTTGAACCAAATAAAGAGGAACAAAAAAAATTTTTTTTGGCAATCAAAATAATTGAAACTAATACCCTGTAAAATTCCCCCCCACGAAAGTGATCATTTTTTTTTTAAGTTTAATAATCGATACTTTACCCCTGGGGGGCACCACGTTCGCCCCAACATAGCTGGGGGGGAAATTAGCTACGGGTTTTTTCTTATTAATTTAATGCTATTATATAGTTTTTAGCCATTTTAATTCTCATCACTTTGATATTTTTCATTTTTTTGACCTTTCATCCACCCACGCAAGGCCGTGTGACCCAAAATTAGTGGGGGGGATTCGAGCCAAAGTTTTAAATTGCATTTTTTTATTATTTTAACCGGCCACAAGCCATAAAAGAGATAAATCGTGTTTTTGGGGGGGTCAGCTCTTGGTCTATGAGTTCCTTTTGCTCATGTAAAAGATTGTCAAATTTGTTTAAGACAAAAAGTTATTACCAAGGAAAAAGTAGTTTTCCTGAATACTGTTTTTTATGGAAAAACTACTGACCATAAAACAAGCATATTGTGTTTGCACTGAAAAATAATAATAATAATAAAAAAGAAAAGTATCGGTGAAAGTTATTATTAAGGAAAAACATAATTTCAAGGGTGATGTTGCGGAAAGAATAGGGGAGGTACGAACACTACTTGTTCTGAAATTTATTCTTAGAGTAACGGCCTTTTCTTCTATTTATCGTTTGCGAGGTTGGGATAGTTATTAACCAAACACTTTCCTCTTATAGTGCAGCGATAAAACTTAGCTGAGTTGCATTTTTACAAAACTTTCATATATTCCTCGAAATAATTTTGAGCACAAAATTGCAGCGTTTCGTTTAGGGGCCAGCAAAGTAATTTTATGTTTTTGTGGTGATTATGGTTAAAGATGAATTACATTAAACACATACTTGCATGAATATTTTAGTTTTTTTTGTTACACGTGCTTCCATTCTCAGCAAAAGCCACTCAATGCGTCAGACTGAACAGAAAATAATTAACTAAACTGGGCATTGGGGTTAATTTTAGGCTGCCAATATGAAAACGTTTATTATCTCAACCAAAAGACCATTTGGCGAGCAGAAAGGTATATTTATCAGCCTAGTGTCTTTTCATAATAGGTGTTTCTTGCATATTTAGTTACATAGAGGTAATAATACTATTTTATCTATAAACGGCAATAAAGCAGCAAAATGTAAAATCTATATCTTGACTAAAATCGCCATTTTCACTTTATTTTGACCGCCGGTTTCTACCTTACGTATAATTAGAGGTGTACACACATCCTATATAATCTACCTTCAATACTACTTACAATATAAGGTACCCTTCACTTACAATAGAAGGTGCATCCCATATAATATACCTAACCTACAATAGAATGTGCATCCCAAATTATTATTGCTCTGAGCTCGTACCCTTATGTGGTTAAAATCAGCATTTTTGATTGCGAGAATAATTACGATCAATATATACTAAGATTGATTTGTAATTAATTCAATGGTTAAAACTTACTAAAATTACTTAGTTTTATTTATGATATGTATTTCGTTTTTTATAACTCATAACCTCGGAAATCTTAACACCAGAGGTAAAAATTTTCATGTAGTTTTTCAGTGATTCTGCTTTGAAAGTTATTATTATAAATTCGCTACATTGATTATGCACTTTTTCTTCTGAATATTAAAAACATGTTAAAATGTTTATTATTTTATATTACAAAATGTGTTTATTTTTTGAACTTCTGGCCTTGGCATTTTAATAACGAATTATGTTTATAACCGAAGTATATTAATGAGTTTTGTGAGGATGTAAATGCTAGTAAATATAAGTTTAGACATGAGAGTAGTTCAGTAGGTACAAGTTAGATCAAATTTTATTTTCCAAGTAAAAATTAATTTTGCTGAATGATTCTTTTATTTTCTGGAAAAAGAGAGACTAATTTAAGGGAACGATTTTTTAATTACTAAACAAGGTATGCAGTAATTTTCTTTATAGCTGATTTCAGTGAAAGAGTGAAATAGGCACAAAACACCGCCACAGCCTGGCTTTTATTTGCCATGACTGAAATGACGATTATATAGAAAAGTGGATAAAAGTAGTGTTTTTCTAGTTTCTATGTAATAACGCTACGAAAAAATAGATAGACGCGTTTTAAAGCGGTATTATCGTATTAGAAAAGAAAACACAATCATATTTTTCTAACGGTAAGCTTTACTATTAGGATTACCCTTGTACAATTATTTGATTATTACTATATAAAAATATTTGTCCTAATGTAGAGATGTAACGGTTAGAATTCTTATCAAATGCTAAGTTATTACGTGGTCATTTAAAGCTGTTTTTTGGGCTTTTTTTTGAGCAATTACGAAATGCTTATTGTTTTCACTTGACGGTTGAATGATGTCCGCGTCCGTCCGAGTCCTTTGATATTTATTTTTCTATGCCTATAACGCAGGCGTCCGTGTGTCACGGAATCGAATTATTTATAAACGACCTTCTCGTTTTTACACAATCTTTTTCACTCAAAAGCAGTATCCAGTCCACTACATCCAGCATCCAACCCCTGGCATTCATTCGAATTTTAACATCTTGAATTCAAATTATGATTGCCATAAAAGCCATGAGTATAAACAAGAAACCCAACGAGTAGGATCCTATCGCAATTCGTGATTGCGAAAACATAATTTGAATCAAAAATCTCAAAATTCAAAATAACTTTAATGTTTTATTTATTTTTTTGTGCGGTATATGAAGATTTCAACCAAGATAAGGCATAAATAACGAAGTTATTTTTAAAACAAGTGTGAAGTAGTACGTTCAAGTGGTTTTGGATCAGTTTACAGAAAAAAGTTTGCGCGTTGTCAGATTACGAAAGATAATGGTCATATACTGAAAAAGTTTTATACGTAAAATCAGAAAAACTATAAATTAAATTTAAAAAATGCTCCCATGCGTGTTTGAAAATCAGATTATAAAAGGTTTGGCGAGATTCAAAGTAGCTGCTGTGTCTTGAAGCCGCTAAAAGAAGCAATTCCTAGCTATATCGTAAGGTTTTACGGTATTTTCTACGCGAGACTTTTCATGCAGTCCCTATCCACCGCATGAAAAAATAAATAAGTAAATGGGATCGCGAGAACTATTTTTAATAGCTACTTTTGAGGTTTTGGACATTTTTTTTCAATGCAAATTTTTTTTATGCTGTCTGTATCCACCGCACGAAAGCAGGTTAGAGTGTACTGCAAAGTTCACTAGTTCACTCAGCCTACTGCAGATAATAATCGTCCTTGCGCACTTACCTATTAATTTGGCTTTGACTGTGCGATCTGAATGCTGCATATTTTCCCTGAAAGATTTCAGTTGCTCTCAGTTGCCATTTTCAGCTAAATTCCGCCTCCCCCCGCCGCAGATCCCGCTTTGAAAAAGATATCCTCCTACCAGAAAATCAACTAACGAGACTTTAAATGCAGAGACGAACGTAACCGTGTTATTACTTTCTCCATATCAATTCAAACAGGAATATTGTACCTTGAGGGGAGAAAGTAGTGTATAATTTAAGGAGAAGACCTGCGCTAAGGAATTTCCGTAAAAGGTAATAAATCTCTGTCAGATATCCAATACTATATCACGAAGTTACTTGAATCCTATTGGAGTTTTTTTTCTCCCCATTTTAGTCTTCATACCGTTTGCTGAATATATAACTGACGAAACAAGAAAAATATAAGTCAGTGTCTCTTATCTGGCATAATATAACTATAGTCATTAGATGACTAGGAGTGATGACTGGGAGTTGAAAGGGCTATCTACAGAATACAGCAAGGTGAAGAAAAGGAAAATAAGAACCCCCCCCCCCCCATCTTGCTATTTGAAGTTTGATGACACTGTATACAGTTTTTTCCTATTGCTTGCCCTTTCAAGCACTCCTCTAATATGATTAGATTGCAGTTGCTCAAACTGCTGAAACCATTATTCTAAAAGAGGAACTTTTTCCGAAGAGGTCACTTTTTGAAATCAGTACTTTGCTGATTACATAAGTGCAAGTTTTATATTTGTACTATTAAAAAATATCGTGGTGAGAATATGCTACAAGTTCGAAACTACAAATCAGTTTTTTTTTTTCATTTTGCTTTGAGAAAAACTCCAGAAAGTTATGTTTTTTTCGGGAGTGTATTTGGGGAAAGTTTGGGGGGGGGGGGGGTTGATTTAAAACGTCAATTATCTAACATTTTTGAATTTTATTTAATTAGAGGCATTTATGTTTCTTTTACATTAAAAAAATTCAACAAAAGTGAAACGTTCTATTTCTTCCGAATTAGCAGTCACCTAGTTGTAGTACTCAGCCGACGGTATATCGTCGCCTGACAGCAACAGTAAAGCATGTGGGTCATTCCTCAAAAAGTAACTTTTCTGTCACACGCCTTTTACAGTAAAAGTGTTAAGGAACAATTCATTTAACAATGATTTTTAATTTCATCAAAAATATATCTATTTAAACCTGCCAGCAATTTTCTAATAATAATTTTTATTTTAGTATATTTTTGGTTCACAACATGTGAATTCTCACTTCCGTGGCATGTCACACAACTTGTGTGACTGTTTATGTTGCTTAATAACGTGTTTAATTAAAAGTATTTACAGTTGGCTCTCTGTTTAACTACGCTCTATTTAACGACTTTATCTATTTAACGACGGCTTTTTACGGTCCCAGATGTTCCACTATATAGTGTTAAATGCATTCTATTTAAGGATTTAAGGACGATTTCTACTTAAGGACGATTTTTCGTGGTCCCTTGAAAGTCGTTAAACGGAGGGCCAACTGTATTTATTTATTTCTTATTCCTTTCAGAAGTGTCTCAAATACTAATTGTTTAAGTATATTTAATTTTTTAATATTGTGTTTCAGTTCGTTTTAATAGGATAAGGAGTTATGCCACATAATAAATTCTCACCTCCGTTACTTAAACACAACATGCCATTTCTCATTGACATGTGGCAGTAAGGGCATCAAATTTTATTTTCCATGATACAAGGGAGCCTCCTTGTTTATTTTCAGCCATAAAGAAGTTGTGAGATTTTTGTCGAAAGACAAGAAGATAGATTTTGTTTGAAAAACTAAGTGTAGTTATTGGGACTTCTCACCTCCGTGATTTTGAATTTCCGGAATGTAAATTAATGTAAAAATAAAGAAGTGAGCATGTTTTCATATGCTTAGTATGTGCAGATTGTAGCAAAGAATAAAAAAAAAATATTTTCCTGAAAAATGTATCTATTAGGCCTACATTAATGAAAAATTCCTCACATCCGTGACAGACCTTATCAATGTCAAAACTTCTGAGGTGAAAATAAATGATGGTAGGGAAATACATCAATCTTAGGCATTATACCAAAATTAAAAATTGCCAGTATATTATCAAATTCACTAAATGCTATTTTTAACACACATTTGAACCAAAAGGATTACTACTAATTAATCCGTACTTTAATTAAGAGAGCTTAGTATTAGAACACGAATCATTAAAATAGCTCATTGTTTGCAAAATTAAGAAAAAATTCTACTTTCATATTAAATTGTCCTCAATTTTTTAACATTAAGTTTTTTTCTTTTTTTTTATTTCCGTGAACAAAGCATTTTTTAATTTTTTCAACTTTATTAGAGAAATAATTGGAACTTAGCTGATCCATTGTTTATGGTCACTTCTAGTAGAAGTGACACTTTCATGTAAGAATGAAAAAAAAAAAAAACAAAACAAAAAGTTTTGAAATTGAAAAATACTTGCGTTCAAAAGTTACATTTTCTGTAGAATGACCCCAGAATAACAGTAAGATATCCTACGATCGCTCCGATGCGACGATAGGTTCTACTGTTATTAGTAGTTATAAAGAACCATTTTTGAATTTAATGTATCAGTAAATAAATATAAATCAATATACTGTTAAATTATATCTTAATGTTAATTTATAAACTTAAATAAATGAATTAAATTTTAAAGCTCGGGCAAGACTTATTTTCTTTATGAATGCAAAAAACTCAGCTCTCAAAATTGAACTAACTGGATTCAGCCATCCTCTACACTTTAAAACCAGTGAATTTTAAACTTACAATGATGACCTGTCAATCAAAAATTAAAACATGAATACAACACCTAAGATGAACAAATAACCATAAAGTTGCAGACCCATATTTAATGGCTACAAGGGCTTGTTCGAACAACAAAATGATTTTAGATGTGAAAAGGAGAAAAATGATAAGGTGACATACAGAGATAAATGTAATGTTAAATGATAAAGAGAATGAGGTTTTTTTTTTTAATTTTTTTGCATTGAAAAGGTGGTTTTTTGCAACTCCCAAACATTCATTTGATTGCTGTTTGCATTTTAACGGTTCACAGTACCTTTCAAACATTTTTTTTTTTAAATTTAAGTAAATTTTATTTTTTCTTCGAAACCATAACATGCATACTTGTTTCGTAATCAATAATTTACTTTCAAAATTTTAAAATATTGTCTACTTTTTGTAAAAAACACTCAAAAATTTAGAAAAAATACCATTTTTTTAAAATCCCTAACACTTTTTTGTTTTTAAATTAATATTGAAAAAAAACTTTTGCTAAACGATCACAATCATCGTCTCTAAAAATCTGTGCATTAGTTTGCTTTTGTGTTTATTAGAAAATATTATGTGATTAATTATGAAAAAATCGTAATTTTTTTTTAAAAAAAATATGGTTTTTAAAGGTTTAACATACTCTAAACATTTGAGTAATTTATAAAAGGCTTATCCCATGCACATTTTTGTCGAATATATTATCCTAATTGCAAAAAGTATTACTTTAAAGCTGTGTGGTTAATAGGAACAAAAGCCTTAGGGATTCTTATGACATGAAAAAAAAAAAAAAAAAAAAAGATCATCGAGAAAAATCAATTAAAGTTTTTCTTTTGCGAAAGAATACATAGCGAGCATGACCAAAAACCACTCATAACTTTTTAAATATTTGAACTAAAGCAATGAAACTTTTTCCCTGTGTTTGGACTGGTTTTTAGTTTTGAAATAAGCAATAATAATTTTTTTTTCATCGTTTGATCATTTTTGAGGTACTGTAGCCCCTTAAGCGCTGGTTTAATATTTTAAGCATGGCAGTTTGCTCCATATATTTCAACTTCACATACTAGGCTCCATTTTTCCAACTTCGTCAAAATGAAAATTGGGCACCTACTTCATTCGGTGTAAAAATAATCAAATTTTGAACCCGTTCGGAAAGAATAGTTTTGAAATTTCTTCAACTCCTCTTTCCCACAATTAAGAGCATCAGTAAACATTCATATTAATTCATTTCGGATTTCCCTGCATTTTTGACCAAATGAAAATTACTTTCTTTACTAAAACGAGTTCATATCTTTCACACATGTTACAGTTCTCATGGCAGGGTGTAGATTTTGCCACTCAAAGCAGGAACATGCAGAAAATCAAAAGCTTCCATTCAGAGCAAAGTAGGCTTCCCCACCAAAAACAGGTTAAAAAATCAGAGCTCTCTAGTTCCTAATTGAGCGTCAGGCTTTGTTACAGCTTCTTTTCAGACTGTCACTACTCACCGGTTCGGTTAGTGAAACCACAGCAACTACATATCTGAAAACCAAAAGCTGGCAGCAGGTGAGATGTCAATCATGACAAATCATCCATCACCATTGGTCATTGGATGAGATCTGGCTCCCTCCCACAAAGAGTACGGTATCCTTTGATGTGTCAGTTCATTGAACTGCGCAGCATTAATCTATAATCTTTCAGTGTCCTGCCTCTATCCCTACTGATTACACTCTCCTAATATTGCTGCTTACAAATATATACATATATATATATATATATATATATATATATATATATATATAAGTTTGGAATAATCGCGATTACATACTCTTAATCGACCGTAATCGATTACACTTTTGCGTAATTGTAATCAATACTAATTACAATATTTTATATAATTGTAGTCGAAATCAAAATGACTGACTTTTGATGAAATTGCTGATCGTAATCAGTCAAATTGTAATCAAATCTTATCGCGTACAAATCTAAAGAAGAATCCTTTTCTGGAAAACTCAAGTTCTCGCCGGCAATAATTGCGGTTTTAGAGCTTTGTTTTAAATTCAAAACATTATTTCTCATATCGAATTTTTATGATCTATAGCAGTGATTGCAAAAACTATGACTCGTGGATCAGATACTGATCCACGAACGCATTTTAACTGACCCACTAGTTGATTTTAAAAAATATATTCTTTATAAAAAAGTGAAAGATATTTGAAAATTAAAGAAAAATGCCCAATCAATATAAATGGAAGAGCAAAAAAGAAAAAAAAAAAAAGAAAAAAGAGTGGGCTGTCATGTTTTTCAGTTAATAAATTTTCGGTGCTTCTCGATTTTTATTACACTTTTTACTGCCTCCTTCCCCTGTAGGGCCACAGACTTAGTAACCTACTAGCTGGTATTAAAAAAAGTTTTATAACAAAATTTGACCCAATTTTAAAAGAGATCTACCATTACTGAGCTACACTGTTATTACTCCATACTTCTAAAAGTTAGTTTTACATAAATTTCAGACTTTTCTTACAGCTTTTCAAATAATTTATTTATAATAAATAACATACGAAAAGAACACTAAAAAATGGGAGTGCTCTAAAAGTGATAGTACTTTAATACTTAAAGTAATAATAAAAAAATCTACGCGATAAGAAATAATAACTCTATATAAAACATTGATAAGACCTGCTGTCCTGTATGGAGTGAATGTTGGGCTCTCAACAGGGCAGAAGAAGAGCTTTTATTGCTTTTTGAGAGAAAAATTTTAACAAAGATTTTTGGACCAATAAAAGAAGATAACTGTTGGAGAAGAGCATATTACCATGAAATTTACAAAAGGTATGGTGAACCTAACATCTTAAAGGTTATAAAGGCATCTCGCATTAGGTGGCTGGGCCACATATTTCGATATGCTGATGCATTCCCCACAAAAAGAATCACCTTCTCCAACATTGAAGGAAAACGCCGAAGAGGGAGACCCCCTGTCAGATGGCTGGATGGGGTAGACAAGGGACTTAAAAAAGGTAGTAGGAGTGAACCGATGGAAGGCGATTGCTGTGGATAGGGTTAGGTGGGAAAGACTTCAAGAGACGATCTTGGCCTGCAACAGGCTGTAGCACCAGCGAAGAAGAAGATGCGATAAGAAATGTGCAAAATTTTTAGATTAAATGAAAAATATAAATAAAAAAAGTAAGACATTTAGGGGAAGGTAGGGACACAGTAAAATAGCGTTTCAAAGGTAAACCCCAAAATATTTTCAAAGTTTGCGGCGCCACCCATCTAACAACATTTCAAGTAATTAATTAAACATATTGCTGATTCCAGTCCAAAAATAAATAGCTCTAAAGGTTACGGAAAATAAAAATGCAAGTCATTTTCAAAATTTGATATTCTCCAGTTGTAATATTTTTCAGTTTATCAAAAATAATATTTTGCTGTTATAAAATAGAGAAGTTTCTGTATTTAATGTTTAAAATATTAATTGTGATCTGCTGATGTCCAGCGCAGTAGTTATTCAATAAACATTAGGCGTGATTTGATTATATATCTCCAGTACCATTTTTCAAGTGCATGTGTGATCAAAGTTCATTTCGTTTAATTATTAATTCATTTATTAAATCACTTACGTATTCATTCATTAATAAATTCATTTTAATTCCTTCATTCATTAATTTACTTATTTATTCATTCAGTCACTTTTTTTTCCACTCACAATTTTATCCACTCATTTATTTTTTCTCCATATATTTATTCGATTATTGTTTCATTATTTATTTATTTATTCGTTTATTTCTTCATTCATTTGATTAAAAATATTTTCAATAACCAAATGAAAATAAATCAACAAAAAATATTTAATGAAAAAAAAAATCCACTTTTTTTTCTTGAATACGAAATATTACTGACCCCCCCCCCCCCCCAAAAAAAAAAAAAAAATCAATTCTCTTTTGATTATAACATTTATTGTTCTTTCTTAATATATTGAAATTTTCAAAACACACTTCAAATTTGTTCCATTTTGAAAGAAAAAAAGGTCAGTTATCTAAACTATTTTACTTTGCCTCACATTATTCTCCACATAAAAAAATTCTCCACATTAAAAAAATAATTCAAATCCTTAATAAGTAGTTTAAAATAGCGATTTCTTTTATCGTCTGTAAACTTGAAAAATATGCACGTAAGTAATGTTTTTTTTTTTTTTTTTTGAAAGAAAAATAAATAAATAATCAACTAGATCAAAAACATTCGTTGGCAAAATATACGACAGAATTTAAAAAAAAAAAAAAAACAGGTAATTATTTTAGTTTAGGAAACTTTTAAATTCTAACTAAATTACTTATAAAACTCCAGCTTACACAAAAAAATCCACACGTTAGATATTTGTTGACTTCTATTATTTAGATATGTATTGCAATAGGTATACACGGTATAAGGATTTAGAAAAAGGCAATTTTCAGAGTTGAGACTAGAAAACTTGCAGAAGAGATTCTGAGATTATGTGTATTTATTTATGTGTTTCCATTAACCTTATAAATACTGTTTTCTAGAAAGGGTTTATAGTTCTAACTATATTCGGAAGATTAATTTTTGATGGGATTTACACTTCTGTGTGTATTTTACATAAATTGAGCGCATTTCTGTTTTGTATGATTATTTTTTAAAAAAATGATTTCAAATTGGAGTATTATTCAGCGAGTCACGTGCGACTTACGAGCCACAGAATGAATATGGTTGGTATAGAGCTTCTCTTAAGTTTCTAAACTGAATGTGTGAAGTGCGATTATCTATCTCTATCAAAATAACGAGGAAATAAATGTGATGTTTCCATTTACCCCTAGCCACTGTGGTAATGCAACGCGGGTAAAAGGAAACATGATTTCCTTCGCTAACAAACAGTCTTAAAGTCAAAATTTTTATACCCAGTTACTCTCATAGAGTTTTAGGCGCGATAGCGCAAAATGTTGTGTCTCATTTCATCAAAAAGAAAGGGAAGGATCTAACGTTGAAGCATGGATATTTTGATTGTGTATAGCGCGATTATCTATCTACACCAACATAACGATGAAATAAATGTGATGTTTCCATTTACCCCTAGTCTCTGTGGTAACGCAACGGGGGTAAAAGGAAACATGATTTCACTCGCTAACAATCAGTCATAAAGGCAAATTTTTCATTCTCAAAGAGTCTTGGGCACAATGCGTGAAATTTTGTCTCATTTCATCCAAAAGAATGGGAAGGATCTAAAGTTGAAGCATGGAAATTCTGTTTCTTTTTGCTCCAATTGGACCTACTTCATTAAAAATACTTGAAATTATGAGACCAAGTACAAAAATTATCCACTGCAAGCCAAAAGCGTATCCTATTATGAAACTCTCTTTAGTACGCAATACCGTCACAGTAATCATTGACACAAGTCATTAGTATGAACCTTTTTTCTCTTATTGCGTGACAAGTCTTCAGTGGGAAAATCGTGTTTTTCCCAGAGGAGATATGCATAATTCCCGGCTTTAGAGCTTTTGAAAAAAGAGTCAGATAATCTTCTGGCAATCAAATTTATGAGACGCCCATCTTTGCGGAAGATACTCTTAGAAAAGAGAGAGCCCGAAAGGTTTTTAGCCAAATAATATTAAGTGCATTTTATTTAATAACGCATTGCATTAACGAAAGAACAGTTTGAAGATGCAAGCGTGACTTCAAACTGTTCTTTCTTTCACAGGATGGGGAAAAGGGGGCACATGTGAACATGGTATGTTTTACTAGGATAATTTCAAGCCAAAAAACTTGAAACATTTTCAAGTAATGGCAGTACAGTCCCTCTTGTCCAAACTTTTACAGCAACTTTCTCTGGAGACAACTTCTTTGTTTCAGACGGTGTTAAATATAACTTTATAAGTCTTTTTCTCGTGAAAACATATTTCAAACCAACTAATAAGCTAAACTTAATAATTGCAAACGATTTTATGAACATTCAAGTAAACTCACGACAATGTTTAAATTCTTTTTGTTAACACAGATTTTCGTTAACGATTCCTTACGATCCACCGCCTATATCTTAGTTTGATTGAAATTCGGCTCCCTAGATCGCCTAATTTATGATATTCAACTGGATTTTTTAAAAAAGTTTTAAAATCTTTTGCCAAAAAAATTCTGAAAGCTATAAATTGCAACATTTCACACATGCGCAGTGCGAAATTGCTTTAAACATTCGTATTTCATCAAATTTTCAAAATTATTGTTTCGAAATTTAGTTTTAATGATTATTTTGTATGCTTTCAAGTTTTCTGAAAGTTTAGTAAGGCAGGACGGAAGACTCTCCGTATTATAAGATGAAAATATGCGAACAAAACTGATATTTTTGAAAGAAATGCTCATATCTTTATGAATATAAGTTACACTTTCACGAAAATGTATAAAAATATTGTATACAGTAAGTAAACTAATTGCTGAAATTTACAGCTCATTCCGAGATATTTAAGATAAAGGAAGATTAAAAAACGTTTTTGTTTTCATCAGTTTGTTTCTGGTCCCCTAAATGCATGGGTGATTTAATTTTTATTGAAACATATCAGCTGAAAAATGCCTTTAATGTGAAAAAAGTTGCAAAACAATTGTTCTGTTATTTCTCGAGAAATTCTTTAAATTTGTGAATTTTTTGCAAGTGATGCAGTTTATTTTGTCCGCCACAGCATTTGTTATTGATGTTAAATTAAAAATGTTTACTAGTTCTTACGTTTTTGAAAGTACTGGATTGTAAAAAGTCAAACTTGTTGCACAAACCTCTCAAACTCAAAGCACATTACAACAGTGAAGAAAAATTACCCTCAAATTTAACAATTTCATGCATTTCAGTTATTACTATTGTGTTAAAATCCAAAATTTAATTGTTTTATTGTTTTTCCAGATTTTGTTAAAGGTAGTGACACTACAGAAGTTAAATAAAGAATATATTTGACATTAAAAACGCATTATATCACGAGTATTCGAGAAAAAGTAAATTCAACCAGTTTTGCGTTTTAAATATTAATGGAGTATAAAAACTCAAAACAAACTTGCTAATCTGATCCATCAGAACATGATAACGATACAGTTTGCATAAAGAATATTCAGTCACATATTATAACAGACATCTTAAGATTTTTTTAAAAATTATTTATGTTTCAAACTATTACTGAAAAGTTCAAATTCAAAAACTGCATTTGTTTCAGTAAAATTTTATGTCGTACTAAAGATAAAAAGGACGCAACTGATGTATATTGTTTAAAAGGATCTTGGGCATTGAAGATAAACTCAATTTCAATCATTTTCAGATGTATATATTTCACAACTATTTTTGAATAGTCAAAATTCAAAAATAGCATTTGTTGCATTAAAGTTTTATGTCTTGCAACGTAAAAAAGAAGTAACTGTTGTACTTTGTATCCAAGCACATTTTATAAAAGGATCTTGGGCATTGAGATAAACTCAATTTTAACCATTTCCAGATGTGTCTATTTCACAACTATTTCTAAAGAGTCAAAATTTAAAAATAGTATTTGTTGCATTAAAATTTTATATCGTGCAGCGTAAAAATGACGTAATTGATGTACTTTGTATCCAAGCACATTGTATAAAAGGATCTTGGACACTAAAGAAAAACTCAAATTTAACCATTTCATACGTTTTAGCTATTACTGGATCGTAAAAACTCAAAATTAACATTTGTTCTTCCGACTTATTAGATCGTGTTAAAGGTAGAGGTTACAGGCCTCGCTACAAGCCACGCACCCTTGTTTTAGTCACGATTCGGTTCCAACACGCACGCAGCGACCGTTGGTTAAATTGCGTTTAAATACCTGAATGTGTTCAGCTGCTGTAGATACATTTACACTTGGCCAGCAATAAGTCGTGGTGGTTGATTTGTTATAACAAGAGATTTTCCATACAGATAAGATAGGTTCTTATTTTATATCTCTTGTTAGCATACGTACATTTTTACTTCGTTTCAATAGCGCCGTTTTGAAAGAGTTTCGTGCCAGTAGGCCAATTGAGCTTTTAGCTGTTGTTATGCGATATAGAATACAAGGATCTTTTTCTTTCAAGTATCGATTTGCTAAATCGGACTGATTAGTCAGTTGTTATTAAACTCCAACTTTGGGATCATCCGTAAAAATGGGAATTGAAACAGGGAATGACAGTTTTGAATTGGTCTTTAAATTTTAATAATGGTGTTAGGGACATAGGATATATCTTGTTTTCAGCATTGTTCCTGCTCGTTCCTGTGCTATGTAGCATTATACAACCATGAGAAGGCAAAGCGCAGTATTTGCAGAAATGAATTTTTGAGTGGTTTGAAGAAACGCGCTGCGGATGCCATACTAAGAATAGGGAAATGTTGGAATTTAACGCTTTTCTTTTTTTTTTCCAGCGAAAACCAAATAAGCAAGCTTGTACAATAAAGCTTAAGTTTAGTTTTTTTCCTTCAAAATCTTATTAAAAGAAATTCATTTTTTTCTCTTTAAAATTTCTCATATTGGAGGATTGAAAACAGTGAAGACAATTACAGTGATTTATTACATGAAAAAACTGAACTTTATACGGATGAAATGGAAGATGACAGGAGAAGAAGAGATCTGTATTATATTGATCTTTAACATTTTGAATGTTTGTTATTTCGTAGTTAAAAAATTAACATAACATTCAAATGACTTTTTTCCCCCTTCAACGCTAATTTTGTATTTGAAATGCAAAACGTAAAAATACGGTTGACTAAATTAATTTTGAGACCTATTTCCGTTTTTCAATGCATGAAATACGCTTCTACACTGTTAAAACTGCCGGTTGCATATGGCATCTTTTAGGGTGAAACGTTGCAGCATCAGCGGCACCTCCTTAAGAGTGCCATTTAGTTCTCTATGGCACCCTTTGGCATCTCCAAGGGTGACATACAGAACCAAATGCACTTTTAAGGGGTTTATGAGAGTGTCATTGGGAGCTAAATAGCACCCTTGAAGGTGCCGCAGTCGCTACAACGTTTCAACTTAAGCAGTGCCAAGTGCAACCCGCAGTTTTAACTGTAGGGGTGTTTCAAAAATATTTCTTGAGAACACAGTCGGAAATAACAAAATAGTTATTCTTTCTGTGAAAACAATCCGAGCTTATACTTAGGGTACTTGCATGACAAACCGAAAAAAAAAACCTTAAAATTATTCTAAAAGCACATTTTTAGAAAGTCGGACCTGCGCCATAAATTCTGGACAAAATGTCACCATAAGCTGGCTTATGACAAGGCTTCAATATTTTACGTTTCACCGAGATAATTAGGGGCTGGGGCAGAAATCTGAAGCACTAGGAGAAGTGTGTAAAAAAGTGATAATAAATAAACACTAAGCGGTGCTTTCAGTGTCACGTACGATGCCCGCCATATTTACCCAGAGGCCTTCTGCGCGTGCAGCTCTGTAACATGTGTGATTAAAGTCGTCTACTTAATATAAAGGTCACGCTTCAAAAGCATGTTGGTTCGCAAGAGAAAAGCATCAATGTTGCAGCAATCAAAATGAGATTAATGGTGAAATTTGGGAACTAGGGTTATGTTTTCACGTTGGCTGTGATAATTTACGCCGCTTTACCTGCATAATAAAGGGCTGTAGGATTCGGGTTGTATATAAGTGGATTAGTAATTCCGCGGCCATATCTTTTGTTTAAAAGGATTGACGTTTTTCTGACAAAAGAAAAAGAGGTAAGATTGAGACGGAGTATTTATGTGGCATATAAATCATAGTTTGTGTTTAGAAAATTGGTGAAATTTTAGGTCATGAAGCAAAAATTTGAGGTGGTTAAGGACTGATTCGCTCATAAATAGTGAGCTGCTGTTGCAGATTGAACCGGATCCAGAAGAAAAGGAATAGACGTATAATTTCCAATAACGGTATTTTATTGAGAATGTGACCATAATATAAATGAATTTCTTCCTACATTCTGGACTTGCATGGCCAAAAGAAGAACCAAATAAATGGACCCAGCCATTTCTAGTTAAAAATGAACCTTTTGATTTTATTGCATTAAAATCGAGGTTTCCCCCCCCCCCCTTCCCCCAAGAACGGTTCTATGCTTCTTGAAAAGCAACGGAGCACCTCCGTAGAACTAGAGTGCCCCAAAAGAGGCTAAATGTGTTCAAAACTACCTCCTCAAAGGACTAGAACGGTGCAGTATGCGTCATGAGCCCTCGTCCCTTCGTGGGAACTCCTGCTAAAACCTATGTCTAGCTAAAAAACTGCTAAAACTATATTCAGTTTGAGGAAAAGCAAATAATAGTGAAAACTGACAAAAAATATCACGCGCCGGCTTCTGCGACTGGACTTAAATTTCCGCCAATTTCAGGGTCTTCTCCTTTCCCCTTATGAAAGATGTTACACTTGTTTCAATAAAAGAGCATAAGTAAATATTTTATTGAAATTTCTCCTCGAAAATACATCAACAAACGGTCTAATAATGCTCTAAAGTATTTGCCTGAAAAAGCCATTTTTAAAGCAAAGCATCATTGATTGAAAGTAAACAATTTGGATAAGAAAAATGATTTATTTTCTTTTAAGCATTTTCAGCTTTGTTGCTCGTTAAAATTTAACTAACTATCGGTTTAAATACCCATTTGTATCGAGGCGAATATTGAATTCTTACTCATAGAAAAGCAAAAATATTTTTAATGTTTTAAATTTTTCCATCGTAATTCAAAGCATTTTACATTAGAATTTTTGCTCATTAAGAAATGTAAAAGTCATTTCTTAAGTTTTATCGAAGTTCATGTACTTAACGATTCACGCATTTTTCTTTTAAATTTCCTTTTATTGGAAGGATAAAATAGTATAAGGAATTATCGCTTTTTTCATCCAATTACATTTGACGTATGGAATACAATAATCTCTTGGAACGCGAAATTCTTTGAAATCGAATGCCATTAAAATACCATTAGTTCATCGATTATAAATGAATGAGAAGATTTTGGGTTCTTTTTATTATTAATCTATTTTTCAATAAAAGGTACTTGAAAGAAAGAATGTGCTTAAAATATATATGCACATAGCTTTCATTCCTGAGGTTTAAAAGAGAAAACTTGCTGTTTTTAAATATTATTTTAGAAGACTTACTTTATTCATACGGTATTTATATTTTTTTGAACACTCTTATGTGTGATATACTCAAAGAGGTTGAAAAATATACAAACAAAACTAAATAATTTAACCGTGCCATTTTAGGTTAAGTATAGCTTGACCACAAAAAGAAGGCGGATGACCTTGAAGTAAAAACATAATTTGTATCATTTGTAATTGGTTTTTTTTTTGGTATTGTTTTGGAATAGATAAGATTAGCAAGACCGTACCTTTTACCATTCGGTACTTTCTGGCAGATTCTACCTATTACGAATTATACAAATGATGTTTTGCTTCAAGGTCATCCGCCATCTATCCGTGGTCAAGTTTTAGTTAGACAACGTTCTGTTGGTTTTACTGTTATAATTAGATATATATAGCTTTGTTTTTCTTCGATACTAAACAACTCTCGAGAAATTAATTTAAAATTTTGTTTTATAAGTTTACCTTACATTTATACAAAGTTACATGTGCGATAGCTTAATCATGCTCTTTAACAAGAATTACTTAACGTTACTGTGGATGTTAAAATTATCATCACGCCTTGAACTTTTGTGTCTTCTTTTTTTCTATAAGGTTCTAAATAATTTAATTGACTGCTCTGCTATTGTTAATTCGATACAACTTGCTGTCTCAAGTTAAGTAGGACTCTTAGGAGTCGTTCTTCTTTTAATTTATTTTTAACCAAACGGAACTATGTCGATATTTTTCTTTTCTAAATTTTACGAACTTTTTAACACTCATTGTCGTGATTTAGATATTTTTAACATGTCATTTTACAATTTTAAGTCTTTATGTATTAATGTTTTAAATGCATAATTTGTTTTAATTGCTATTTTTATATATTTTTTTAACAATTAGTTTTATACCTGTACGGTTTTTAAGTAAACATTACACTAGTTGTGTTTTTTTTTCCATCTCAAATATTTCTTCAGTAAAATGTGAGCATCTATATTTAACTTTCAAATCTATATACTTATGCTTACAACGTTTCTGCGTAAACGTAACTTGAATGTTCCGATTCTGGGTGACTTTAGAAACTACAACAATAATATCAAACTGGCTTACTTTTAGAACAAATGCGACAAAAACTCCTTAGGTCACGTTCTGCAACTACACGCTTACGTTAATATTTTATTTGTACACATAGTGTGCAGTAGAAAAACTGCGCGGCGGTATTTCTCTTGCTGCTTCTTCCGGTTTGAAGTCAGTGCATTACTGCTTTTTCTTTTTCTACGTGACCATTTAAATGTGCGAAGAGAAAAATGAAGTTTTCAAAAATGAGTACATTCATGTTTTCAAATTTTCTCGAAACCTTTTGTTTCAAATATGAGTACCTTTGTTTTCAAATAGTGTGCTGAATTATTTTATACTCAAAAATGAGTACATAATACTCAGTTTTGAAATTATTACATATTCAAAAATGAGGACAAATACCTCAAAAATGAGCACACATGTTGATTTGAGTATTTGATGAGCATTTGAATGTTTCAAATTTGAATACCAATTACCAAGTCATTTTAACTCGTAATATGTTCAAATTTGAGTACTTTTTCGTCATTTTTGAAATTGTTGTTTTTAGAGTGTGTCTTCTAAAACCATGTAGGAATATGGAATAAAAATAACAATCTCTTCCAATGAGAAAACTGACATTTTCTATGCTCATTTATTTTATCTGGTGGAATATTATTAAATTATATATATTGTTTCACTTAATATTTATTTTGAGCAATATATCAAATGTAGTATGAGGTACGTAATTTATAAATCAGTCGTCCGCCCACAATGAAGACTGCCCTAGGATTTCATATACAAGTTTACAATGAAGGCTTTGGCAACAGAAAATTGTGTCAAGTAAGTTAATTTTTTGTAGTATCTCTTTTAATAAGAAACATTAAGCAAAAATCATATTTATTCCCTTTACGTTTTCTGTATATAATCTGCTGGCATGTATTAAGGCAACCAGTTAAAGTACAACTTAATGGCTAATCATAGTGTAAATTATATCCATGATTAATTTTGAATTAACTTTAAAGCATACTTTTTCTGGAAAGATAAATAGAAAACAGAAAATGTATTTTAAACACTAAAATATTCAAATAAATTGATTAATTTCAAATCAATAACTTTAATAGTTTCTAAGCATAAATATTCAAGATTCGTGAATTTTCTGTTTTCAAATAAAGGTAAGTTATGCAATCTTCTTTCTTTAACGAAAAAAACTTTAAGACATATTAAACTTAGAAAACAGGATTTGCATTAGGAGATAAGTACCAAAAATATTTTCGGAATTTATACGAATAGTGAAATAGTAAGCATGAATATAATGAATGTGAAATTCTTTTGTCATTCTGTATTTACATTAAGCAGTCCCTATGCGCTCATGCTCTTCCGAAGCTTTACCTGCATCTTTGAGCAGCTGCAGGTAAGATAACACTGAATATTTTATTCGTTTATCCTGAATATTTAGCTATCAGGTGAATTTTTTTAAAATAGAAATTCGTAGCAGTGTTTGGCAAAAAGCACTTTTGAGAATTATATTATTTGCAAAGAAAGATATCCAAATTTGACAGCATTTTAGATAATCAATACCTTTATCTATCCTCACGTATTTTACTATTTATATCGTCCATTAGAAAGTGCGTACATTTCAAAAGTTTCACTTCTTCAGTCTACCTCAAAAACTTTAAATGAATTTTTATTTAAAATATTCTAGTATTTTGTTCTTTTGTTTTTAAACAAAATTACTGGTAGCGTTTCAACTATGATCTCAATGTGTCAATCGCTTATTTATTAAAAATCCATGCTCGTTGATGCGTAAAATAAAAATCTCTAAGAAAAAGTACAACTAACAAATTAATAAAGTCTTAAAAATGACTAATATTTGTCATTGCATTTTTGCTTAATAAATTAGCTTTCATTTTTGACCCATTCGACATTAAATATCATTACTACTTCCACAGTAAAAAGTAAATTACAAAAAAAAATTTACCTTTAAGATTTCCACCAGCCTTGAGAAAAAAATTCATTATCACCTATCCGTTAGAAATAGTACTAATATTTCCTACCAAATTTCGTCACGCTCAACTTTCAGGTATTCGAAAATTACTATCGTTTTCTATAAATAATAAGATTTCATTTAAGTCTTTCTCCAAAAACATCTATTTCCTCACAGCACCTATCTTAGGAACAAGAGTAATTTTCAAGTAGCATCAAAATTGGTACCTCAACTATGTATTAATTTCCCATTATAAATCACATTTCTTCATGATTTTCACACCAGGATCACAGCTCCGTCATAGCTAGCTTACTAGAAATCTTATTTTATCGCCATTTTGGGGTTAAGAATTAAGTACCGTCATAGATTTCCTGTGTGAAAACCGAATTTCAGAGCTTTGAAAGTATAAATTAAACTCCGTCATTGCTTTCCAACTAAAGTCATACTAGAAACAACATTTCAGCATCAAATAAATTTCATCGCAGCTATCTTGCTTTGAAGCTCAAAATATTTGGAAAAATATACTTGTAAAATATAAATGAAATGCAGCTTGTTAATAAATTTCATTAAATTTCATTGTTCATCATAAGACATGGATAAGACATGGAAAAATCATAATTGATTTTAGTCTTAGCGTAAATAAATGATTTTGTTGTTATTTCTCAATTAATAAAACAATCAGTACTTGTTCTGCTTTTAAATTAAAATTGACTAAGTTTTTTCTACATGCTTGGTTTAATTTAATCTAGTCTAAATTGATCACCAGCCTATTTACAAGCATGAACATTTTTTTTATAATAAACTAAAGTAAAATAAACAAATAGATTTTTTTTTTAAAAAGAGGAAACAATACACAAGCACTAACTGTTAAATATGCATTAAAAATGACTATATATATATATTTTTAAATGAATAAATATACGAATACAAATAAACAAATCACAAAGTTCAAGACAATCAAAATCAATAAAATGCTGTCAGTCTCTTATTAGTTTAAATATCAGATCCATTAGAAGGTTTTTTTTTTTAAATCTACCTTCTCTCTCCCTCTTCCCCTCTCAAAGAAAAAAATATTATTTGGTGTGAAGCACCGAAGACACAGCCATTCCTCCCCCCCCCCGCCCAAATTAAAGCATAATTTTGAGCCTGGAGTTTTCAATTATACATTCACTTGTCATCCGCGCACGCGTAAAGGAATTTCAAAAATTATTCAAGGAAAAATCATTACGCTGTAGTAGTAAACTTTCAAATAAGATAAATGCATTTGAAATGCTTAGAGCACCACTTTTCGAAGCATGAGCAACTAGGGACGGTTTAAATTACTGTCCACCTATTGAATGAAATTCTAATCGGATTCTTTTATTGATATCTAGCTGGAAGGATTCCAAAGATATTCTAAAGAATCTGAAGCAGATGAAAATTTTCGAATGTTTTCCAAGAGAAAGCAACTGAACTGACACATACAGGCAAAGTGCTTTTTGCCAAATGCTATATACACCAGCAAAGATGTATGAAAATTTAGTAAATTTTATGTATCTATTCTTGATGTAAATTATTTGTACAAATAAACTCTTCATTAGTTCTCATTTTTATGTAGAAAAATATTACTTGAATATGTTTCCACAGATTTGTCAGAATCGTTAATATTAGATCGTTCTGTGATTAATATCTGTGAATTGGTTTTGATTTTTATGTAAAATAACTATTCTTATATCATACCATAGATTAAGCCAAATCGGAAGTAAATCAAAAACTGACGCAATAAAGAACTAACAAAGAAAAAGACCTTTCCCTATTCTTTGCGAGTTTTTTTATTACGTGTAAATGAATTTATTTTTATAGCTAACTTTTGAGGACTACAACAATTGTAATAACAAATGATTAAATTAGGAGTGAAAATGTTATGAATTTTTAATTTTCATTTTGAAAAATATCAATATGAAATTCGCTGATGACTAACTAAATAATATGTGATACTAGTATCTTATTAGCTTTGCTTTAAGTCTATTCTTTCAATTTAAGTAAAAGTAGGCAAAATTATCTTTGCACTTGCCTTCGTAATGAAACAATATCACTCGAAATGCACTAGGCATTTAGTTTAATGTATTTTGTAACTAAAAATATTTCAATAGTAAATTTGACATTTAATATTATTTGAGAAAGTATCAATCAAAAACACACGTGTCCAGTTTTAACATAGATCGTTAGCAGCTAATTCAAATATTACAGAATGATTCCTACATAACTGTATTGGAACTTTCAGTTAAAGAATATCATGTCATTCTGTTTGACAATTTTGAGTCCTAAACCAAACAAGAACATGTCCATTGTCCACAGGCTTGTTTCAATCAAAAAACAACATATCCAATCGGCCAATAGGAGAGCGTGGTGTCCTGTTAAACTTTGTGCTACTTGCTGCTGAGGTTATGGTGCACGTCTGCGCATGTTTTTAGGTCCTTAATTAATACAAAACCAAACATGTTCATTAGATCCAATCAAAAGAAGATGTGTCATAATTTAAAGACTTAGTTACAGGCTTGTTGGTCTTCCACCATTTGAAAACTTTCTCTTTAAGATATTCATGAGACCGAGTGAATCTATGTAAATGTATAAGTACATTTTTAACCGACTTCAAAAAGGAGGCGGTTATCAATTCATACCGTATGTATGTTTTTTTTTTTTGTTTGTCCACTCATAGCGTCTCACCTAGTGAACCGATTTTGATGATTCTTTTTTTAATGGATAGGGGATGACTCAACTTAGGTCCCATTACTTTGTTTGACCATATTTGTTCTTTAGAAAAAAAATATGGGCAAAAAACAATAAATTTTATGCAATTTCCCTATTAAATGATATTGTAGCGAAGTTCGCACTTTTCTTCCGTGGATAACGGTGGCTCAGTGGTAGAATTCTCGCCTCCCACACGAGCGACCCGGGTTCAAATCCCGACTAGGACAAAGTGAATTTTACTAAAATTTCGTTTCTACTGTTTCCCCTATTTTCTCGAATCTTCTATTAATTTCTGTATCTTTCCAAGTCTGGAAAGTTCCAGCACTTTCTCAAGTTGTATATAAGGAGATGTAACGTTCATTCGTGGTTCTGAATAAAGATCTCGAGTTGAGACTAACAAGTATTTGCTTCATTTGGCTTTCACATTGCCTTCGCTATCTTCATCTACGCGACAATATGAAACTCATTGTTATAAAAGTTTGGTGCCATATAACAGTAACATTAATAGTAATTGTAATGATAATTTTGAATGAAGGCTTCTCTGAAGCCAGCATCAAATTTCTTCGAGGGATATTTTGATCATAGGGAATCTGGCGTTGTCGTCTCATTTTTGGCGTAAATAATTTTATTTTAGTAATCCTGTTGATTTATAGTAACCCTATGTGAATTATCAAAATCTTCCTTTCTTCAGTAATATTGCTCTATAGTAGGGTAGGGGTAAACCTAACCTGGAAGCGAGGTGATGCAGTGATTAGGATCTGCTTAGCATTCACAATGCTACCATTAGGTTTGACTCAACTACTCTGTAGTATTTTTATCGTTATCATCTATGCCGATAACAGATGATCGGGGCTAAGTAAGAAAATACAGGATTGCATCATGAGTAACTTAGATGCTGTGGAATGTAAATTAGTTAGGAAAAACGTAATACTTAAATGGTTATAGTTAAATTAACTACGCATGATTTCCAGAGAGGAACAAAGATAAGTTTTTAGTGCCAATCGCTTAAAGTTTAACGCGTGTCAATAGTTTTTTTTTTTTAAGTATGGAGCATTTTTAAGAAAAAAATGTGAAGTTTCGTGATGGCAACTTCTTATTATTTCTGAAATACCTACATTTACACTAAAAAGAATGAAATAAAAAAATTTTGAAAAAAAAATAGAACCGACTTCAAAATTGCTCTAAAAAGTGAAAAATAATTTTATTCTTTAAACACTATCGATAATGCTTTTAAACATAATTTTTGAAGTTGGCGCAAAAACGATAGATAAAATCATTCACAGCCCATAACTCAAATACAACTATAAATTTAACCAGGACCAGTTTCTTCACTATCACATACATTATGCATTGATGACAGCATATTTGAATAGCGATATAAATGTTTCGTTAGTAATTTTGGATGCTTTTCTGAAAAAAAAAAAAAAATATGAAAGAAGCATGGTTACACTGGATTTTACGTTTTGTTTTTGCGCCAACTTCAAAAATTATGTTTAAAAGCATTATCGATGGTGTTTAAAGAATAAAATTATTTTTCACTTTTTAGAGCAATTTTGAAGTCGGTTCTATTTTTTTTCAAAATTTTTTTTAAATAAAAGGTTTTTCAGAAACATGTTTTTCGTGAATTCCCAAAAATATTTGAGAATGGATATGTGTGGATTTGATTAGTACATCCTCATTTATGCGTGCACTCATACGATTCGTCTCACTTGGAAAACTAATAATTTTCGGCCATAAAATTTAGAGAGTTTTTGTAGTAAAACAACGAATCAAAAAGCTGTAAAACGTGAACTGTTAAAATTCTCGTTAAAAATTTAGTAATAAAGAAATTTAAAAGATCACTTCTAATGCTATAAATTATACTGATGTCCTGTAATATATTACTGTATAAACTTCCCTGTTGCTAATATTTTTCAATGATTATAAGAAAGGTAAACACTGGAAATCCTTCTCATTTCTGAAAGAAATCAAAAATGTGAAAAATTAGCTGGGAATATAGTATTGGTTTACTTTTTTGTGTTCCAGAGAAAATTTCTAATTAGTGGAAAACCTTCTGGCAACCTATTTGTTTGCTTTCGGTCTATTTCTTCCATGAACGCAGTATAGTGACATTTTTTTGAGAAACATTTACGTTAATTTATTTGAAGTTTGCTTTGTTTCACCTTTCTTTCTGTTCACCTTTTGAATTTCCTTAAAACCTAATTCTAAAACTACTAGTGAATTTGTATAAACAATTATATTTTATTTAGATAAAGATGAGTTAGTGAGCAGAAGTAATCATAGTGAAAACCAAAAAAAAAAAAAAAACAGTATAATTAATAAATTATATGAGACTTCACAATCATACCATAATGCAGTAGTTTTCTCAGAAGTTTGAAGGATAAAAAAACTAAAGAAATTTAATCAATTGGCGCAAACAAAAATAAATAATTCGAGATACAATTTGAGAAATCTGAAATACGTATTATTTTTGTTTTATAAAATGATCTATAATTATATAAGCAAATATTGTTGAAAGCTCACTGAAAGTTTTAGTAAAAGAATTCGAGTGTTGAGTACCGAAATAAATTCAGATAAAGAAATTATTTTAAAATTAACTTAATTAAGTTCTGAACATATTTACAAAGCATGAGAGAAAAACCCTTTACGTTATAAAAAAATCCGTTTCTCTTCCTTCTCATTCGATACAGAACTCGAATTACAAATGAACTTTTCAGCTGGAGGTAAAATTCTGAGCTTTCAATTAATAAAGTTGTAGTTAATTTTTTTACTGGCTACGATTAAAATTATTCTTAGAATTCGCAGAATTCATTTTGATAAAAACTGATGATCACTTTAAAAATTCTTTGTTCACGTGGAATGAAAAGAGAGTTGGAAATTCAAAGACGGAAAAAAAAAAAGCTTTTTTCCCCTTTCCAAAGTAAGTCTTTCTAAAACTGGTAACGTAAGGGGTAAAGCGGAGCTCCTATTAATACTTTTCCTATCGCTCCCCCATTAAAAGTAACTAAACGGGAGTACATTGGGGGTGGAAAGGGAAAAAAAGAATAGTGGGATGTAGCAGAAATTTAATTGAAGTGTAGGGAACTGAAAGGTGCAAATCAAAACGGTGTTTTTACCCTGTTTTTTTTAAAGTTAGTCATAAAAAGTCGAATATGCTGTTTGAAAAGTGGCGAGGTTAAACGAGGGGAAGGTTAGCTTGGCAGTCAAATAGAATTGTCTGGTAAAAGGGTTTTTTAATGTGTATGTTTTTTTCGAAAAGGGCTTTTACATGTTGTATTAGCGACCTATGAAGCAGATGTAGTATTTTTTACATTTTCTTTGCTTTTGATTACACACTGCTACAACTAAGTATGTATTAAAAAATATATATAAACGCTTTTAAACTTTTTCAGTTTCTTTATAATTGTTAAAATGTTTAGATATTTGAAGTTTTGAAGCTCCGAGCAAAATGATTTAGTTCATATCCTTAAAAATGACTTAAAATAAGGGAAATCTAAATACCGAAAGAAAAACAAAATTAATTTTAATTTCTGGTTCCTAAAACAGATCATTTTGACAATTTCTATCTCAAAAATATCTAAAAGACTATTGGGAAAATAAAACTGCCTTCATTATTCATTTTAACTTTTCCGGGAATTAAAAGGATTAGATTGGTTTAATTGGGTTTTTTGGTGCAAGAGCCTTAAAGGATTAGATAAAAACCTGTAGTGGTATTCTTAAGAGCGTGAAGTAACAAAAAACGTAAAAAAATAAGAAATTGAAGAAGAAAAAAGTTTCGCGCTTGATAATGTTTTGGAAAAGGGAACTGAAGTAAATTTAAACAAAAAAGGGAAAAAAAGTCCGCTAAATATGTTTTGTAAAAGAGATTTGGTAAAAATATAATTTTGATGAAAAATATGTTCATAAAGAGCTTAAAATACTTAGAAATATTTAAAGTGAAATATTTAAAGTAAAATTGCTATAAATGAAAGAACAGATTTCGGTTGGAAACGGTCTATTATAGACAAGGATCGGTAGTATAATTATACGCAAAACAGAAAGAAATGGTACATAAAACGATTGAAGCAGTATACGCAAAATCTTGCAATAGTATAAAAGTAAATGCGAAGAGAGAAACAAACTTGAGATTTAGAGATGTTTAGATTCAAAAGAGAATCTGCGTTTTTCTTTCAATCTGAAATGAAAAAAAAAAAAATCAAACCGTTTAGTATTTAAAAAATAAGAAAGCGAAACTATCTGTCTTCGACTCATTTGCCCTAAAATAAGAGATAAAGTAACGTATCAAGGAGTAAATAAACTAGTTATCTAATTCTATTTTATACTTTGGATTTATCTCAGTGGGCCTTCATACATAAGTGTTTTAAACTGCTCTATTAAATAGTTTACATAATTGTGCGAAATGTGAATCAAAGTCATTACCGTGGGAGCAAAAAGTTGTAGTGCAATAATTTTCAAAAAAAAAAAAAAAAAGAAAAAAACACATACTTTATAATTGTTTTCACATTTGAAAGCTGAAGATTTATATATTAACAGAATGAAATTCCTCTTCTTATTGGCAGCACTGCGGATACCATCTCGACAAAATTACAGCATAAGAATACGTCCGTCATTTGATCTACGTTTCATAATCCTGGTATCCCCAAAGCACACGGCTACATTTGTTTAAGATTTTTGCTTTTTTAACGTTATAGTTACTAATTTTGCATCTAACGAAGCATTAGTAAATCCGAACAATAACATTATCGTCAACATTGTTCGTACAACTTAAAGCATCGATCATTTATACGCGAATCAAAACCAAAACAAACTTTTCAAAGCGTTTTTGCACAACAAAATTCTGCAAAATTCTCTGCAATTCTTCTGCATGAGTAACTTTTACAAGTTGATGGAATTTTAAGCTGAAAATCATTATGAACTTCATTTTATAGATTTTGTGCTTTGTTTAAAAGTTTTTAATTATTCATATAAATGAAGGATTAATAATTCTCAACAATAACACATTCGCTAATATTTTTCTCATAACTTGAAAGCAGCATCAAACGGGACGAGTTAAATACAAGTTATAGACAGGTTAAAACTGATACGAACTTTTTAATGTTCTTCCTTGAGAGGTTTTCCTCTCCCAGCTCAGCCACTTCCTATTCCGGGCTGATGAGTGCTAATAAGCACGAAACTGCAGCCTCGTATGAAATGACTGAGCTGCCGGTGGAAAACCTCTTAAGGAAGCCAAGAGTGTCAAACAAACTGGTAGTTAATATGGAATTAGCACTGACCAGACGAGTGACCGAAGCAATGGTTCGGTAACTTACTGAAAATAATTAATACTTCTTGAAAATCCAAAAACCTGTAAAATATTTTATTCTTTAATGTAAAAAAACTTCGTTGTGCAAAAGAACATTAAATAGTATTATGCACTTTACATTATAGATTAGAGTTTTTTTAATATTTTTCATTGCAGTTGTAAGACTCAACATTTGAAAGGAGAAGCGGTGGGAAAAAAAGGCTTCCTCACTGAAAAAGCTCTTGTACATTAATCAGAATAACAAACAATTTTCATAAGTTTAGTTTATGGCTTCGAAAACAAATGACACTACACATTCGAAGCGTGGTTTAGACGGACGATTACCAAGAAAACGCAACCGAAAATCAATCCTTACACAGATAATGCAATTCTAAATTGATTAACAAAAGATACTTCGATAAAATATCAAAAATTCAGTAGAGAAAGACACCGGAAATATTCATCAACAACCAGCTGGAAGTGAGATTATCTTTAAATTGTTCCTCAAAGGTGAGCGTGCGGCTTTTGAAGGTCTTCAAAAGCAATTATTTCCTTAATTCAAACCTAGTTTCATTTAATTATTTGACTACTTTTCTCCGGATGGTAATTTCAGAGAACGACACAAATTTTCCTGATATAGCTTTTTTTTAAATCTATTTATTTTTATTATTTTTTTTCGGAGTAACTGTTTGAGTTAACAGCTAAAACGGTTTTCGTGCAAGAGTAAAATACGTAATATACGGCACTTGGTGTTGGCTCATATATTTTTTCGTATTTTCTTATTTCAAACTTATCATTAATTTAGATGAAAAATGTGCAATTTCGCTCAGAGGCCTTAAAGTGCTTTTTGGGAAAAATGATAAAAAAGGAAACATTTAAGGAAAAAAAACCCAACCCTTTTCTCTTTCAGTAATACAAAATTATTAACGGCTGGAAAAGGAACAAAAAGCTTTATTACTTCTGTTTCATTAAAAACACTCCCGCTTTGAGGAAAAATCTCGTGCTCGATTTTCAGGAAAGAAAACCAAGGGGTGGAAAAAAAAAAGTTCCTGGAATTGTTCTGCTAATGAAATGAAAGAAATAATTCGATTTAAACTTTAATCTTTTATCATTCACCCTCTCTCCCATACCTTTTCAACCCCCGTCTTTATGTTCTTTCGCTTTCGCCCTTAACTCCAATAGTGAAGTACACAGACTTTTGCCTTCTCTTAAACGGAAGGAGTTTCATTTATCATTGTGTATTTTTTATGAGACCAATTCGTTTTGTTTTGCTCAGAAGTCTACGCTATTGCGCATGAAATTGAAAATATGTATAAAAAAAAAATCTCATTTCTCTGAATTTACCAGCTGGTAGGTTAGCACACCGAAATCAACTCCGAGGGCGAAACGTAGTACGTAAAGAGTGTTGATACCAGAAAAAAAAAAAAAAAAAAAAACCCTTCCTCTTAAGAAAGGTATTTTTTCAGATGGGATGAGTTTTTGGAATGCATTGGATCAGATTACCTTTGGTGAGACCAGATAATGCTAGACAGATAAGCCCATAGTAATTAAATGCTATTTTATTCCAGATTATTTTACCTTTAATGGTTATGCCCTTATTATCGTGTTATTCAAAATGTTGTTGCACTTTTGTAATATATTACGTTCTTAAAAATGCTCTTCAGACGACTGTTAATATGATTATACAGGTTGTTTATACATTTTTGCAATAATAAAGAAATCTCATTAAAAAAAAAAAAAAAACACCTTTTAAAATAATTTTATACAGAAATTATTTGGACAGAATTATTTTGCTATTTTGTCCCTCATCTCAAAAGGTTTTTTTTCTCCACACCAAATATATAATTCTACGTGCGCGCCTTTTGCAGCTCTGAGAAGATTTAGTCGATTTAAAAACTTCGCGTCAGACACTAGAGCAGGCAGAATAAACCTTTTAGGGGTGAGGGTTTGTACATAAGTCCTTATGTGGGTATAAACTGCCCTACTAAATTGCCAATATGAGTTAAAACCAAAAGTTTAGATCCCGAAACCCCCTTCTCGGAGCCCTGGAGTTTTTTTTTCTTTTATGGACGTCATTTTTTTGTTTTCGTTGCTACCTCCACCTATGCGCCTTTAGTTAATGCTGTACCAATGGTGAAAATCGATAAGATAAGGATCAAAAAAAGAAGAAGAAAAAACGAAGTATGCATAATTCTTGCGTAGTTTTTTTTTTTTTTTTTTTTAAATTAACTTTCATTATCAGTGTAAGACAGTGTGTACTTATAGATATGGTATTACTGGTTTTAAAATGAAGACCTTGAATAATAAACAACATCCCATACAACCCCAGCTCATCATAAGTCCGATAATAGCAAGAAATGTTAAAATTGCATTTTTTTGTGATTTCTCGGGTAGATAACAGGTGAACAACGGTGAGCGGTACAGTTTAATTTGAAACGGTGTTCAAATTAAATTGGTTACAAGAAACGGTGTGGAGAATAAATCAAAAAACTAAATGCATCGACCTGAAGCTATGGAATCACTTACAAGATGCAAGGCATTTAATGCTAAAAACGTGCTCAAACAAAAGAAAAAGTGAATCAAGTATTAAAACGGAAGCTCACAAAAAATATTGAAAATACGTTGCAGAGCTGCCCCGTTTCAATTTTCAAGTAGGAATGTTTTTAGCATTCACATTATAGGGTCTGGTGGGGTAAAGTGGTCATAAAATCGCAGGTTTTCAACTTAGGTGGATAATAAATGCAACAAATTCTTTAAAAACTTCAACTTTTTTTGTTGTTATTTTACATTGCATTATTAAAGAACACGGTACATTGAATTTTAGGAAGAAAAGTATTGATTTTAGTAGTTTTATAGAACTTTCTTTTCCCTATGTTTTTATGACCACTTTACCCCATGGGGTGGGGGAAAGTGGTCATAGCATGGGGTAAAGTGGTCATAGTTAAAAATAGATGCAAAACCATTATAAAGAACCCTAATACTTGTATATTTCAGTCGTTTTTATAGTTACAAGTATATTCACGAGTACATGCGTGTATACACGAATATATACGTGTCGTGTTATACACGAGTAAACACGTTCCTATATGGGTAGATACATGTATACATCAGATACATGCATGCACGTGCCTACTCAAATATATGCGAGTATATAAGGATGTATATGTGATTACCCACAGGAGTGTATACGTGTCTACATAAGTACATACGTGTCACATGTATATGCATGTCACGTATATGTACGCGTCACGTGTATATACGAGTATATACGCGTATAAACGAACATCATATGCGCGTATGCACTTGTATCTCGAGAAAATACGTGCATACTTGAGTATATATGTGTATAGTAGACGTATATACGCATATATAAGTGTACATACATATACGAGTATACACGAGTTAATTCGTGGATACATCCAGTGCGTGTTTGTACGCGTCTACTCACGTATATATACTATGGACGCACGAGTATATACGCATGTATACATGTAAACACGGTTACATACCTGTATGGACGTATATATGTACATTTACATGTATACACCCGACCAGTACATGTATGTATAAACGAGAATAAACGCTTATATACATGTCGCCCTATAGAGTGAATCTAAGCTCTTGGGCAAAAATCAAAGGGGTGTGAGATGGGAGAATAAGAAGCAAAGAATAATAAGGAATTTATAATCACTGACGCGCTACATGCACACAAAGCCAGAAACTGATGGATGCAAAGCAGGACACAAATTTGTTGCACAAAGATGATTTTTCCTAACATTCTAGTTTTTAAGAAATATTTAGAGCAGTTGTTGAAAGTCTGTAGTAGCTCTAATACACGCATCGCAACGAAGGCGCAGCGGCAGATGAAAGTTTTTCAAAAGTCTCGTTATTGCAACAGAGAGGGATCTATGAATGCGACGCATGTATTACAGCTGAAGGCCGCAAATTTCATTAATCACTTAACTTTCTTAAGTTCTAAAATGTTGTGTAAAATTGTATTTGTGTAATATATATATATATATATATATATATATATATATATATATATATATATATATATATATATATATATATATATAAATTTGTGACTTTTTTTGCATCCATCAATTTCTCTCTTTGCGTGCATATAGCGCGTCAGCATTGTGTTTGTGACCATATGTTCCTTATTGATTCTTACTTCTCATCCTCTCCTCTAACACCTTTAAATAATTTGATCAAGAATGCGAACTCATCCTGTGTACTTTTATATCATATGCTTGTATGTAAGAGTCTACTCGAGTACGTACGCATATATTACGTGTCTACCTGAGTATATAAGTGTTCTTATCTATACGAGTATAAGCAAGCATATACGTGTATAGTAGAATGTATAGCTGTATGGATAAAAAATACTTACAGATACCCATATACGTATTTATTGGCACATTTATGTGAATATTTCTATGTACATGTCTACACGACTATATTATGCGTATATATACGCATATACTCGTATATTTAACCCCGTTTATTGTAAAAACAGTACATATTAAGTAAAATTAATATTTAATTTGTATCTGCCTTATACCTAAAGATTAAGTGACATTAGAAGAACAATATTCGCTAAGCCTAATATTATGACCACTTTACCCCATCTTACTTAAATTGTTCTAAAAAATTATCTAAAATAGATTCAGCTAACTGCTAATGAGTAAGAGTTCTTGAGACATGTAGGAAGCTTCCTGTACGGTCAATCTGTTCCGAATTTTAACAAACAAAATTTCCCAAGGATGTTAAAATAGGTGTTTAGATTTTAAAATTTTTCATTTTCACGCAAAATATTTTTTTTTACCGAATAAAATTTTGCCAGTTGTAAAATTTTGTATTCAAAATGTAGTTTCTAACTGCTTTACTCTAAAATAAAATTTTCACATTCATTCGAACATTTATTTCCAAGCTATAGCCATTTATTTGACGTATGACCACTTTACCCCATTGACCACTTTCCCCCACCAGACCCTACTGTGGTAAAAAACTACAACCGAAAAAAAAATAATAGTTTGAAGTGTCTAAGTGGAATAAACAATGAAATTTTCGCTCCGCATCGAAAAACTGGTAGATAAAAAATAAGTCAGCTAGATAAATATAAAAATTTGAAAACCGCCTTGAAAAAACGGGCTATTAATTCTTAGTCCATATGCAGAGCCCTTATTCCAAACATTTTATGTTGATGAAAATAAATGAAGCTAAACAACTTTCTTCAAAAGAAAAACGTTTATTTTGTTGAGAAACTAATATTGGTAAATTTGAAGCACTTATGTGTAATAATATTGCGTGCACTATTGTTTTGACGTTACAAAATTTTCTCGTCTAAAAAAAAAGGTCTTTGTAACCCCAAAAGCGGTATATGCGCAACATTTTTATAAACCTGTATCTGAATAATATTTGTCTTAAAGCTTATTCATTCTCTTCAGTTAGCTAGTGTCATCGCACAGTGATTGCACCATCTTTTCTTTTAATGAGAAAATTTTACCCAATGATATAAAAAGTCTGATATTTTGTTTCTCTGCTGCATTCAATTTTAGAATAGAGTTCGAAAAATTGATAATTGTATGTGTAAATAAAATAAGAATGATTGGAAAGGATGTGAATAAAAGGATACTCTTTATAATATACTTTAAAAAAATATATTCTACATTTAAATGTTTAATAACAAGAACGTTAAAACTGTCTTCCACATTAAAATTCGCTTTTGCTCAAGTCAAAAGTATTTACAATGTCCATACCTCACCTCGCGTATCGGAAGAATAAACTAAGTGCAGTGAAACCTTTGTAAGTTTACTACTTGAGGTGCAGTACTTAAGTGATCAACTTCGGCAGGTGGACAACTTACAGAGGATTTTTACAAGATTCTCAACCAAAATTGGTACAAAGTGATGGTCAGGATAGATTGTAAAGTTGACCTCCCTTGTAAGGTGATCAACTGACAAGGGTGGTCAGCTTTACAGGTTTTACTGTAGTAATTTAATTTTACAGCTTTACGCCGGACGGAGCCGCGAACAAATGACTTTAACTATTCTCTCTCCCCTCGATTTACCTTTATCCAATTTTTTTAGCATCAGTTGCGGTCTACACATCTACTGCTTATATTTGAGGTATAAAACGTTGGGAATATGAACGTTTTTTAAGGAGTGGCCCCCTTGAAATGAGCATAAATGGTGCTAAAGAGTAAAAAAACTTTCGATTAAAGCACAGAAGATAGAATGCAACAAGAACTTATTTAAACAGTCACGCGTATCTCACAGATGCATTGCTTCCATTCTAACACTAAACTGAACGAAGCATTAAAATTACCTCAAATCAAAATCCAAAACTACAAGCATACTACACTGACGAGTCTCGGCTGTCAGATATGACAAACCGTTATGTGTATGGAATAGTGAATCTTAAGGCCCCTATAGTGGAGGAGCCGACGCATCCGCCGTTTTGGAGCAAACTTGATCCATTGCTTCGCAGTGATAGCATTGCTGCTAATGTTTACATTTTTTTTAGCATATGTTTAATTGAGTCAAATGGGTGGTTGTTTGGCTGTTAATTGTGCAAACAGCTCCAAAAAAGGATTTCAGCTCTTCAGATTTCCAGCAGATGCAAAAAGAAAAAAGAAATGGATAATTAATAGCCGACGAAATGACTGGCTGCCTGGAAATAGAGCTCGCTTATGTGAGTTTAATATCGATTTATTTCTCATGATTTTACTTTCATTACGCTTGCTCCAACATGGCGGATGCGTCGGCCTCTCCAGTTATATATAGGGGTTCTATACGCGCGATTTTTCGTTTTAGCATCGAGTCCGTGCAAACTGGAGGGTTATAATTAAAGTTACACATTCTGAAAATTCTGTAGTTGAGTCTTGCAGAAAATGTTGTATTTTATGGCAAAGCAAAGTGATTGTGGAATTAAGTTTACTTAACAAAAACAAAGCATAATTTTAGAAAAAAAATTTTTTAGGAGCAATGGGTAAGTTTTATTCAATAAATGGACCGAATTCCTCCAAGTTTGCGAAAGCATTCACGTATCAAAATTGTAGCTAAAAATATCAAAATCAATAATGCAATATAAGTCAATAAATATATAATCTCTCATTTCAAAAAAATAGTTTAACGTGTTGCTTTCTGAAATGATGGATGTTTTCAAAGTCTAGAATTTTATTTAAAACTTTTACAATACAATTAATTTCTGAGCAATAAAAATAACAAACTCTGTTGGTAACCAAATGCCAATAGAAATTTAAAAACCACACTTTTTTAAGAAGACCATGACTAATCGCAAAACTTATTAAACTCTGGAAAATCAGTTCAAAATCAACAAATTTTATTTGGAAGCATTGTATAGCCATTTTATAACAGCGAAATTTAAACACTACCATCAGAGCGTATTTCATTCCTTTCAGTCTCAAACGAAATTTTAGTTTTTTTATTCGGTGAATTTTTCTGTCTACTACACCAGAGTAAATTGTTTTGCTACTATCTTTCAACAACAATGCAGGGAAGCTTAAAAATGCCAGTCTGTTTCATTTCCCAGACTAAAAAAGATTTTCAAGATGCATTAAAATTAATATTTTATCTTTCTTCATTTCGTATATTCATTAGTCAAAAGCAAATAAATGTTCTTCATTATTATTTATTACACTTCTTCGCGTAATGAATTGTAAAAATTTGAAGAAAAAAATAAGATTTTTGTTTTGAACGGTATTAGGTATCTAGATATATTTATCTAGTCAAAAGCAAATAATTGTTCTTGCTTATCACACTTCTTCACGTAATGGAGGCAAGTATTTGAAAAATAGATAGATGTTTGATATGAAAAGTATTGGGCATCCAGACATAATTATCTAGTAAAAATTAAATAATTGTTTTTGCTTATTAGTAATCACACTTCTTCAATTAATTAATGGCAAATATTTGAAAATGGAAAGATGATTTTTCCCAGTTTCACAACAGGAATGGGGCTCGTCAAAATCTTAAGATCGGTCCAGTATATTCCTGTATTAAAAATCCAAGACATTTGCATAGTCATCTAATATTTGAAGTTCACCTTTTTGCTCATTTTTATGCATTTCCTGAAACTTTGGTTGTACTTCTGTTACAGAGGTGATGAACTGAATCAAAATTCCTCACTTACTGAAAATAGAAGGGGGATGGGGGCAAAGCGAAATAGTTAAGATGACTGAGCTTTTTCAAAATGATCAAATTGGAAATTTGTTTTGAAAATTACAGTTCATAAAGAAATAACATTGTATTCTATAATAAAACTTGCACTGAAACAGTTTTTTTTTTTTTTTTTTTTTAATTTTGACCGTAAATTTGCGCATTCAAGAAAAAAGGTGTAATATATTTTTTTTTTTCGCTTATGGAGCAAAGTGAAACATAAAATATTTTTCTAACGAAATTATTTTCTATTCGATTTTTAAAAAAATATTTTCGATCAAATGAATCAGTAAATAAAATGTTTAAAGAATAAATAAAAAGATACTGAAATAATAAATAAAAAATTAAATTAATTTATTAATTTGTACATGACAAAAAAAATTAAAAAAAATGAGTGAGAAGAGGATTGAATGAATAAGAAAATGTAAGTGAATGAATGAATAAGCAAGTGTATTACTAAATGAAGGAATGTAAATGAATTAATAAATGAATACGTTAGTGATTTATTAAATCATTGAGTAAGTAAACAAAATAAACCATAATAATTGAAAAATGTTTAAAATACAAAAATACGTAAAATACAAATAAACTTAATATTAACTAAATAATTACCTCACCGAATATTAGAAAGTCCCAATTAATATTTAATATGTTAAAAACAATAACTTTATCATATTAAAATAACAAAAATAACTTTTGACTTACCACAAAATATTACGATATAAGTATCAATTTTTGAAAATTGCTTGTATTTTCATATGCTTTAATCTTCGGTGGTATTTTTTTCCTGACTGGAATAGACTACATGTGCTACTGTATATTACCATACAGGTGGCACTAAATGCGGAGTAAATATTTTACCATTTCACTCTGCCTTACATTCCCCTATAATGAATTTTGTTTAATTGAAAAGCTCGGGACAAAAATGTGACAAGCCACAAGGAGTGACTTTTCGATCAAAATTTTTGTTTCTCATAACTAAAATTGAAATAAACATGGCAATAGATTATATCATTTGGAAAAAAACATATCTGGCTTTAGTATTACAGAATATAAAATGTATAATACCTTTGTAAAATCCTACAGACATTTTTTATAAGTTGGAAATTGGTCTACTGAAAATTCACATATGCGGCAAACCACATTCTTGCCCCGAGCCCTTCAATTTTAAAACTTTGGTTGCAGATTATTTCAAAAAAAAAATAATAAATAAATAAATAAATAAATAAATAAATAAACAAAAAAATAATAAACAAGAAAAAATCCACTGGGTAAAGTTTTAAGCGCACTAATGCTTCGTAATGGAGGCATTGAGTCTGAAAAAGGTTCAGATGGAAGCATAGAATGTACAAACATGATCCCAAAGCTTCTGTTGGGCCACCAACGATCCTATACCTGTAATCAAGTGACGAGATAACAAATATGCAAATACGGCATCACCTAACCAAGTCCCACGTTAAATCCCTCGACCTACTAAGGGTCTGAGGGGCTATAAACCGAGGGATCGGGGGTCAAAGATCATTTCACAGTTCGCACCTGCATGCGTGAAAGCCGACTATTCCAGCTTATCACGTAGTGAGCTGTCAGGGGGTTGTCATTCAAAATTCTACCACCGAAAGACAACACCGAGCTTCACTTAGCAGAAGATAGTCTTACACCCCGCGGATGAAGCTGCCTTACTTTTAGCTTTATCACTCTTCGTCTTTGCTGTTTAAAGTTTTTTACATTTTTTCCCCATCAAGAAAAGTAGATGTTGAATGTAGATACACTTTTAAAGATTTTTACTGCATGTCATCAGAGCATTGTTAGATTTTTTGTGTTTGAATATAGTTTGAGGAATATTTTGAATTAAGTTACACAAAATATAACTAAATAGGGAAACATGGGGCAAAGTGAAATAGTGAAATATTTATCCTGCTTTTAGCTCCACCTATCTGGTATTATTTTAACTATATAGTACCATATGTAGTCTATTCCAGTCAGGAAAAAAATACCACCGAAGATTAAAGAACTTGGTATTACAGGCAATTTTAAAAAATTAACACTCATATTGTAATATTTTGTTGTAAGTCAAAAATTATTTTTGTTAATATAAAATGATAAATTTCTTGATATTAACATTTAAAATATTAATTGAGACCTCCTAATATTCAATGCAATATTAGTTTAGTTAATATTCAGTTTGTTTGTATTTAAAATAAATTGTACAATTAGTCAAGTACATACGGGGCAAAGTGGATGGGGTAAAGTGAAATAGTTTGTTTCATTTATTCACTCAATCACTTACGTTTTAGTTTATTAATTAATTCATTTACATTCTTTCATTCAGTAATTCACTTATTTATTCATTCACTCATTTATTTTCTTATTCATTCATTCTTTTACTCGCTCATTTATTTTTCTTCTATATTAATCGATTTTTTTTATTTAATTGTTCGTTTATATTGCTTCATTATCTTTTCATTTATTCATTCAACCTTTTATTGACTGATTCTTTTGATCAAGAATATGTTTTATGATCGAATAGAAAATATTTCATTAGAAAAATGTTTTATTTTTCACTTTGCACCATGAAAAAAAAAGTGAACATTTTCCATCATCTTAACCATTTCACTTTGCCTCACACTCCCCTACATTACTGAAAGAACATTAAAGAATCTCAAACACAATTTTGCGGAACTCTTGATTCAAATTTTCCCCTTAAGCTCAGGGACTGATTTACGGCAGACTGATTCGGGGCTCGGGCCCGGTGCACCAAAGGAAAGGGACACCAAATTTCTGTCTTTTTTTTTTTTTTTTTAGCAAAAAGACAGAAAAAAACTCCAAAACAGTTTTATGATGGACAATGTGAAGAAGTCATATTAGATTCTAAGCAAAGTTTCAAGGTTTCCTGTTTTTATGTAATCTGTTATAATTTGATTACAAAACTAAAATTCAGAATGTCAGCCTATGATGGCATATTAAAGAAATTTTCTTGCTTGTTTGAATGCGACAAGCAAAATATTCGAGAAAGTGCAAAAGATCTTCAAAAATCTTATTCCTGTGATTTTGAGGAACCTTTTCCTGATGAATTTATTCATATTAGTTCAATCATCGGAAAAGAAAGTTCAGTCACCGAAAAGTTTTAAAAAATCCATAAAATTGGTAAATGGATACTTTTGCCAACGTAGATACAGCCCTGAAATTGTTTTTGACTTTGCCAATCTCTAATTGTAGTGGAGAACGTTAATTTTCGCTATTAAAGAGAACAAAGTGTCCTTTGTGTACTCTCATTTCTGATAGTAAATTATCTTCATTAGCTCTATTATCAATAGAAGGAAGTTTGACCACAAAACTTGGTTATAAAGACATTATAGATGAATTTACTACAAGAAAACAAAGGAGAAAACAAAGAAACGCAGAAAGCACATTATGATTTACCTTAACCATTTGTATCATACAAGGTGTCCTGAAAAAGACTGACTGTTTTCAAAAAATTATAGCAGGAAAATGGTTAATGATAAAGAAATAATTTTTGCAGAAAATTCGTGTGGTGGGCTACAAGTTTCGTCCCCCAGAGTTCCAAATATTAGTTCAAATTTTTTTCAATAGATGGCGCTGCAGATAGTAAGCCTCTATGTCAAAACATAATTAGTGGAATTCACAATTTTTCCTTCGATTCCGACATGTCGTTGCAGCAGGCGTCAGGAATTTGGAAATATTGTTGCATAATTTTGTTTATTAAAAACATTTTTCGAAAAACTTTGACGAAATTTTCTGTCTTTCTTTGATTTACGGTCTTACAATCTGCAGCGCCATCTATTGGAAAATTCAAAACAAATTTTGAATCGTATGGGACGAAACTTACGGCCCACCACATGATTATTCTACAAAAATTATTTTTTTTTATCATTTCCTAATTTATTGTTATAAATTTTTGAAAACAGTCAGTCTTTTTCAGGACAGCCTGTAGTTTTTCCATCTGCGACTGTAAAAAATTTTTTCACATGAAAATCAGAAATTTGTTTTAGATTTATATTAAATTATTTCTTTGCAAACATCTTAATTGTTAACTATTTTCGTACGAAATTTATATTTTAAAGTTTTCTTTCAATCAAAATAATATCTAAAAATTACCTTCATATTTTTTTGTGTGTGTGGGGGGTAGGGGGCATCATTTTTGTCAGTGCCCCAGAGCACCCAAGTGTGTAAATCGGTCCCTGTTTAAGCTCATTATTAAAACATCAGTGTCGAAGCAATCTTTTTCATATAATCTCTAAAAGGAAGATTTTCAGATTTTGTGCATAGTCGGAAAAAAACGAGTGCTTTATAGTTTTAGTCACTGCAATATAATTGATCGGAATTGAAAAGCTCGTAAAAGCATGCCAAATTTAACAGTAATGTTTTAATTTTTAATAAAACCCCATATCAATATGTTCGCAGAATCCTACATCAAATACAGAACGCACGATCCATTGAGCTTTTAAGTTTCGTCTCTTCATGTTTGTTACACAGTGATTCATATTATTGCATTTCCAATACATTATCTGTATTCAGAGTTATGTGTGATATAATATTTTTTTAGGAAGTTGCGGTGTTTTTATAAAAAAACTGAAACAAGCTTGTAAAATGCACTTCAATTTTATATCAGAAGTGACGTAACTTTGAGTAAACAATCTACAGTACAGTTAATGTATGTAATACAACACCATAGCTTCAATTGTATACAACAATAGAGCTTTAGAGGAAATATTAGATCACTGAATGTAAAATAGCTGGCGCGTTATTATGAAAAGGTTAATGAATGTCTCAATTCAATTATTGTACATGTAACAATATGCCCAATATTTTTTTTAAGGCGAAGCACTAAAAATGTATATATCGCGTGCATTTTATTTTTACACTGAGCGCACATGTCCTGTAAAATTCTTAGAATTTTTACTACAATATTACGATCTGTGTCACAATTAATTGTAACAGAGTTTCGAGTAAAAAAACACTAGTAGCTTTTTTTAGTAACCACGGTAATGTATAGTAGAGTATTGTGAGCAAAAATAAAATAGTGGACAAAGCAAAATGATAAAATATTTTTATAATATGCAGCGCCACCTATCTGTCAATGTGTTGACTAATTTCTTAAACATATAGTTGATTCTAGTCAAATAAGTAAATAAATAAAATAAACAGTTCTAAAGATAAAGGAAAATAATAACATGCATTATTTCAAATTTGATACACATGCTGTAATATTTTGTGGTTTATGAACAATAGTTATAATAAAAGGATAAAATTTTTGTAGTTGAGATCTACTGATGAACAGTGCAGTATTTATTTAGTTAATATTAAGCATGTTATGATTTTAAATGTTTAATACAATCTGTCAAATGCAAAATGGGACAAAGTGAAAGAATTAATTTCGTTTACTTATTCATTCATTCATTAATTTACTTATTTATTCATTCATTTACTTACTTTTTATTTATTCGCTGTTTTATTCACTAGTTTATTTTTCTCATACATGTTTTCATTTATTAATTTATTTATTTATTTGTTTATTTAAATATTTATTTAATGAAAAATATTTTGAGTATTCAAATTAAAACTCTTTAGTTGGAAAATATTTACTTTTCACTTTGCCTCATGCAAAATAAAAGGGAAATTTTTCCAGTTCTTTTTGAAGAGAAAAAGTTGCTGCCAAAAATAAAAAGTGACATTTCAATGCACATTTTGTACATTATTTTTTCTTTATGTACTTTACTTTTCAAAACAAATTTCCAATTTTTTTCGTTTTGAAAATGTAAGTTATCCTAAATATTTCGCTGTGCCCCACATTCCCTTACATAGTTTCAAAGTTAGGCTTTTGTAGCATTAAAATAATAAGCGTGTAATTCATAGCAAATAAGAGTTTTTCAAATACGCACGAACCTTATCGAATTCACCTAAGAGTAATTGAACATGATTTTTTTTTTTGAAAGGAAAAGAAAACCTGTTGTTAAAAAGTATTTACAATACGTGTTATAATCTAAAGTAACAAAATTAGTTCATTGCAAAAGATATCAATGCTTAGAGGAAAAATAATGTAACGTTAATGTAAAAAGCAAGTCCTGTGAAAAAAAAAAAAAATAATCCTTGCTCCAAAAAAATTTAGTATTCAATAACCCAGGTGGCATATTTTTTTTGAGTTTTACTCAATGCCCAATTACAGAAAATGAAATTTCCTCCGATAATCCTCAATTTAAAGTTGAAATCTGTTATACCGCGCGTATATTTCATATCGAAACATATTTATAATAATTCTTCCGTAGGCAGGTAAAGGGAGGCAGCTGTGAAATGTTCATTTTTCATTTTTTTTGCATTTTTTTCATCAGTTGTACGTTTGCTTTATTATACAAGCTTGCTTATTTGGTTTCCGAGGCAAAAAAAAAGCACGACACAACGTCTAATTCCACATTTTCCTATTGTTAGAATTAAATTAAAAACGCATTCTCGAAATGTCATTTCTGCAGATACTGCCGTTTACTTGCTCACGACAGAATTCATCTCAAGCGCTGATTTGGTAAAAAATCATCAAATGCGCTCTTATGCAAATTACACCTCAGCATCTTTTTATCACGTTTGAAGACCTTCACAACATCGTGTCCTGTCTAGTTGCCTTTTAATTTATCAGGTAAAAGAGGCCTATTGCTTCAAGACTCATTGAAGCAGGGGTGGGCAATTTGCTGAATTGGAGAGCCTTGTAAAAGACCCACTTGCACATGTACTTATTCATTATTCATTAAGATTGCCTGAGGTGCCTGCCATTCCTAGAAGATGTCTCCAGATAGGGGGCAGGGATCGAATTTCTTTTAAATCTAAACAAGACATGTTCCCAGACGAAAATCGCTCATTTGGGTACTGATAACTGATAGCCGTGTGACAGATCTGCCACCCTCCCTGGGACTTTTTTTATGCAATTTTCTCGGCAGAATATTTTTGCGAAACACTTTTGTAGTTGAAATAAGAGAAATAACCTGAAATTTGTGCAATTAAACGTTGTTATTTCTTATTTTTATTATTCAAGCGCAAAGGTATTTATTCACTTTTGCAGTTATCTAGCAACGATGTTGCGATTTTTCAAGCTGAATTTTGCATGTGATTTGAATGTTTTTTAATATTTTAAAATTGTGACATAAAAATTATTGAACGAATCTAATACTCACATACAAATGGTCAAAATGAAGGGGATTAAGATTAAACGCATCATCAGTCTTATCGACTGTTTTCTTTTCTTTTTTTTTCGAAGCTTTCACCTTCCAGATATTTGTATCCAAATTTACCGACAAACATTAAACATGAAAAATGAGGTTATTTCACAATATTGTTTCAATCCTCTGAAACTAATTTTTTTTTTACGATCTTAGTTAGTTTTTTACTTTAAACATTTAAAAAATGTATATTATCCCGATGTTAGAAGAGAGGAATATTTAGTTAAATCAACCATCATTTTTTACATGTATTTTATGTCGTATAGATCGTCTATCGGAATACTTATAGACGCACTAAAATAAATATATGGATAAAAGTCATATATTTTAAAATTTGATGGATCATTCCGGAATAAATACTTGTGGATAAAATATCCTCAACGTCAGAGGAATTAACTATTTTTATAGTGAGACAGACAGCACCAGAGCAGCAGAGAGCCAAGGAGGGCCCCTAGCCAGTTCAGTCGCCGGCCGCCCTACCCACGTAAACCTCAGAAACTTATACTATTCCTATCCCGAATCCCGTGCCGGGCCATTAGTTTAGCTGACATGGCCTCTTGTCGGCCCTGGACAGAACCTCTTTGACATCTTTATAAATTTGTCTTTGCATTAGAATAGGTACGTTAGTTCTAGCGCAAAGCCGTTGTAAACCCGGATGTTTGAATTTTATTTTACCTACTGACTGTTGACATTATCAAGTAATTGGTATAATTAATAGTTATTTAGGTTCATTAATAATGTTTATTTGTTGAATGGTTGAATAATAATTGAGGAACATGTTCAAAACAGGAAGTATATTTCCTTCATATAATAGATGGAGATTGAAAATGAATTTTATTTTCTCAATTATTTTGGAAAAAAAAAATAACTGAGAATTTAGCCAAAAATGACATCTTCAAATTATTTAATTTGTGATTAATATAATGTTATGTTTTAGAGTTTGTAGTTATACTTATGAGTGTATAGCACTGAGTTCTTGCTTTTTCATAGGTGATCACAAATGATAACTATAAAAAATTTAAAATATTAGAACAGTACGCACTTTTAAATTTCTTTTAATTAAGATTTTTGCAGTCGAATTTACATGTGAGACGGTGAGAAGCAAAGGGATGTAAGTGGACTGTCTGGAGGTTTCGAGTAAATCTCGTTTAAATTTAAGATCCTGGGTAGACTTTCATTCAAAATTTTTTCTAAATCATGCTGTACAGTAGCACCTACAAGGGCTACTAGTACTATTTCTTGTCCCAGAGCAGAGGATCTCCTTATTATTTGTACTGGATATCTCCAAATTTTAAATTTTGTCACTTTCACACCTTTGCTTCTCACTGCCTCACATATGGCAGTATGTGGGGCTGTTTCTTACACAAATCCACAGTTTAATCCATCTTTGTTCATAGGTCCTTTGATGCTCAGGACTTCACATAGAGTTTTTCATCTCCCTCCCCTCCCCCTATAGAGGGCAAAAAAGAACAATATGTTTGCCCTCTTTTTAAACTTATTCAGCAAACGCTTGATTATGAGTTTCGTAGGTACATCTCGTTGAAATTCCTTTCTAAACTGTTTTTACGAATTTATTTGCTTGAATTAAACGCTTGCCTACATGTCGCTCAGTATGATTCATGATAAAAACAGATTATTTGTGAACGATCCCTTACGATTTGTTGCCTATACGGGAATAATTTAAATGCGGCTTATTAAATCGTCGATATCTTTCTAAATTTTATAGATATACAACTGGAAGCTTTTTAGTAGCCAAATTCGTTTGGTTACAAAACGTTGAAAGTTATAAATTGCTATCTTTTGCGCATGCGCAGTGAGAAAAAAACTGCTTTAACTGTTCCTATTTAATCAAATTTTCAAAACCTTTTACTTCAAACTTTAATATAATGATTCTCTTGTATACTATCAAGTTTTCTAAAAGTTTGGTAAGTCAGAACGGAAAATTCTGCGTATAATGAGCCAAAAACATGCAAACACAATTGATATTTCTGAAAGAAATACTTATATCTTCCTGAATATGAAAAATACTTTCACGAAAATCTATAAAATAAATGTACATAGTAAGGAAACTAATTTCTGAAATTTAAAGCTGATTTCATGCTATTTTCGATAAAGTACTATCAAAAGGGGTTTTTGATTTCTTCAATTTGTTACTCATGGGGGAGTGGTCATGGCACAGACTGCGCCGTTGAACTTTTTAGAGGGGGGGGTTTAGGGGCATGTTTCTCATTGGGGGGCTCTTGGTTTTGGGAGGTATCCGCAATATTGAGGAGGGTGCGCCCTTGTCCTTAGCGAGTTGGGCATCCCTGTGTTACTGCTCCGCTCAACACCCTTTTATGCATGGGTGATATAACATCTATTGGAAAATGACAGCTGGATCATGCATTTTATGTTACAAAAATTACAGAGCAATTAAGGCAATGAGAAGCACGGGATGTAAGCGGACTTTTCTAAGTTATTTTTCAAACTCGTTGTCAGACCCTAGGTTGGTTTTCGTTGATAATTTTTTTAAAATCATGCTGTATAGCAGCATCCACGAAAGCTACTACTACCATCTCTTGGCCGAAAGCAGAGGAGAGGTTACCCTACTATTTATACTGGTTTTCTCCAAAATTTCAATTATGGCACTTACACCTCTTTCACTTCTTACTGCCTCAATTGGTCTCTTATTTCTCGAGATTTTTTTTAAATTCCCGTTTTAAAAATTTCCATATTCAAATGTTTGCATGCATTTATATTTGTAAATATATATGTTTGTGTGTGTGTGTGATAATCATGTCTTTATTTCATGCAGCAATGCAGCATATTTGTTGTTATACTTATTGTTTTTAATCTTCTTTAACCAATTCTTATTTTTTTTGCAGTAGCTTTGAGAAGGGAAAAAGAGCCTCAAATTCCTGATGTTAAACCACGAGACATATTGTACTCTTCGGAGATGCTAATGGAAGGAGATCTAATTTTACAGGCAAGTCTACTTCATCTTTATTGCATTGCAAAGAATGAAAATCACTTTCAAGTAATAATCGGAACCAGTAGTTCAACATTTTAATAGTTACTTGTTATACTGAAATAGGGTAGAGTGGGGTAAAATAGGCCATTTTGGACCTATTTTCACATTTAGAGCTTTACGTCATCACTTCAAAGTTAATATTTGATTTTCTGTTGTGAAAAAAATCTAAACTAATGGTGTTAATTGCCCCAAACTTTATTTGCCGAAATGGCTTGATTTGCGAAATGAGCAAATCAATCATCGAGATTACTGCGGTTAATTTGTAATCTGTAATCATTTTGAGAGAACCTTCTAAATCCACCTGTCTCCATAACTGTATGATGCATTAACCATTGATTTCAGCATATTAGATATTACGTTATACCTACAACCGTTTTCTTAACCTCAAGTAAACAGTTTTGTATTCTTAATGTTATTCTTATTTATTTTTTTTTTCAAATTTCAAATGCTTTTATTTATTTATTACTAGCTGCGTAGCCCCGGCTTTGCACGGTCCACCTCGAACATGAAAGTTTTGTCAAGTGATGCGTGTTCAACAATTAGGCTTCAATTAGAGAAATAAAAACAAAAGTACTGTAAATTAAGTCCAAACAAATTAAACGCAACCCTTCATTAATACAACTAATATCCTTGATTATCATCTGCTGGCAGTCCAAAAAAAAAAAAAAAGATAAATGGCCAAAAAATAATAAAAAGTAAAAGTTTTACTTCAAAGCAAAAAGCAAGAATTTTATTTGTTCACAGTCGATAAGTCGATAAAAAATGACAATAGATCAAAAATAATTTTATTCACACTAATTTAAATTGAGCTCGTTGGCAAAAGATAAATTTTCGATTCGATGTAGGAGTTCCGTTAGGCGCTTTTTTTTTTTTTTTTGAAGTTCGAAGGAAGTTAATCAATTTTAGGGGGATTTTTCGCGGGCTTTCGAACGGGACCTAAATCAAGAAAATCGGATAATTATTTCGGGGAGAAAGAGCCATTTAATGACATTTTCGGGTCCTAAAATAAATTCGAACGGTTCGGTTCTTTTTTGGAGCTCGAAAACCCTCCTACGTTCCTTCTCGAGTGTCCAACACCTCCCTGCCGAATTTGGTCGAGATCCGACGTAAACTATGGATTTGTATAAGGGAACATGTACACATATATATAGTCTTTGTTTTATTTATATAGATTATTTGCTTACTTTTTTTGCATTCATTCTATGTTAGGAATTGCGTTTGCTGCTTAATACCGAGGTAAGGAAATTGTGTTGGTGCATTAAAACACTGAGAACGACTTTTAAACACTTACCTTGGAAGGAACTGGAACTTGAAAGTTACTGGTATCATCAATACTACAAGATTTCCAGGGAATTCATCGTGCTGTGTCTAATTCATGTGCCTAATTTTAGAGCTTAAACTAACGGCGGCTTTAATTAATGCATTAATTAACAGAGGTGTTGATTAAATAGTCAACTAATATACTTTTGCTAACAGAAAAGTTAAAAAAAAACATCGCACAATTTTAATTTTTATACCATTCGAAAACCCTATTGTTTTTTATAAGGCATATTTCTTTGAAGCTTCTTAATAAAAAGAGGCATAGTTTATTTTAGCTCAAACTTTGAGGCCTCATAGATAGTACACGAATTACACAATCCTTTATAGTAATTTTTTTTCATTTATTTGCTACAGACGGCCAATGAGTGATCTATTTTATTTAAATTTTAGTACATGCTTCCAATACTTGAATGAGAATTTTAAAGACTTGTACATTTTCAAATGGGAATTTTTAGCGATTGTTGTTCCTATTGTAATGGAATATGTGGAAGTATCCTTACGCTGATAATGAGTTTAACAGGAACATTGACGTTATTTTCGCATTGTAACCTTAGTTTTAATGAAGATGTTTTTGGAACTGTTGCCCATAATCTAAAGTGGAGCTTCAGGACATGCGATCTTATTATAGATTAGATTTTAAGGGACTGTTATCTATATTCCAATGAGGGGTTTTAGAGGAACTATTGGCGGTATTTAGAGACTAATGTTATTATTCCAGCATGGATTTAAAGGGGTTGGTTCCTGTCCCCATTTAGGAGCTGTTGATGTCCTTTATTAGTACATATTGTTCTTATTTTATGGGGAGACCCTAAACAAATGTTTCCCTTAATTTAACGCAGATTTTTCCAACACTTTTACATTTAGAAATATACTTTTTTTTGCAAAAAAAGAAAAAATAGCAAATAAATAAAATATGAAGAGAAGAAAGACGAAAGTTTCCTATTTATATGAGGAAATCAACAAAGTACATTTTTTAGATAGGGTCTGGTGGGGGAAAGTGGTCAATGGGGTAAAGTGGTCATACGTCAAATAAATGGCTATAGCTTGGAAATAAATGCTCGAATGAATGTGAAAATTTTATTTTACGATAGGGCAGTTAGAAACTGCATTTTGAATACAAAATTTCACAACTGGCAAAATTTTATTTGGTAAAATAAAATAATTTGTGTGAATATGAAAAGTTTCAAAATCTAAACACCTCTTTTGACATTCTTGGAAAATTTTGTTTGTTAGAATTATGAACAGATTGACTGCACAGGAAGCTTCCTACTTGTCTCAAGAACTCTTACTCATTAGTAGTTAGCTGAATCTATTTTGGTTGATTTTTTAGAACAATTTAAGTAAGATGGGGTAAAGTGGTCATAATATTAGGCTTAACGAACATTGTCCTTCTGATGTCACATAATCTTTAAGTATGAGGCAGACATAAATGAAATATCAATTTCACTTAATATGTATTGTTTTTACAGTAAAAAGGATTAAATATACCAGTGTATGCGTATGCATACGCATATACTCGTGTAGGCACGTATATATACGTATTCACATAAATGCACCAATAAACGTGTAGTATATGGATATCTGCAAGTATTTTTTGTCTATAAAGATATACGTTCGACTATACACGTATATACCCGCTTATACTCGTATATATACGAACACTTATATACTCAGGTAGACATGTATATACGCGTACGTACTCAAAACTCGAGTAGGCACTTACACACAAGCATATGATATACATGTATACAGGGTGAATTTAAACTCTTGGGAAAATTCTTAAAAGATGTAAGAAGGGAGTAGAACAAGCAAGAATCATAAGAAACATATGGTCACAAACACAACGCTGACGCGCTACATGCACGCAAAGTCAGAACTTGAGGGATTCAAAACAGGTCTCAAATTTATTACACAAATACAATTTTACGCAACATTTTAGGTCTTCGAAAGTGTTAAAGAGATTGATGAAATTTGGGGCCGGCCTCTGTAATACATGCGTCGCAATCACAAAGAACTCTCTGTTGCAACAATGAGACTTTTGAAAAACTTTCATCAGTCGCTGTGCCTTTGTTGCGATGCGTGTATTAGAACTACTACAGGCCGTAACTTTAACATCTACTCTAAATATTTCTTAAAAACTAAAATGTTGGTTAAAATCATCTTTTTTTTTTCCAATGGAGGTGTATAAGAGTCCCACCTGAAGAGGCGTCTGGGCCATAACCAGGCCTAGTGCGCTCCCCTACAATGCATCAGTCTTTCTGTGTCACCATTAAGGTGCTGATGCATGTCACTATAGTTTTTTTTTTTTTTTTTTTTTTTTAACGCCCAGTTTTCACCTGGGGGAGGCACCTGGGCTCTCTTTGATGTGAAATTGCACTAGAACTTTAATTTTGCCTAGGGATTTCTAAGCCAAACGAATACCCTAGGGATCATTTACATGCCGCATAATCACACGACATGATAATTTTCTGCATCTCGAAAATCCACCGACCGTCATCCCCACAGACATACAAAGCCAGCGCCTAACCATCTCGCCACCAGCCGGTCAAGTAAAATCATCTTTGTGTAACAAATTTGTGGCCTGTTTTGCATCCATCAGTTTCTGGCTTACTGTGCATGTAGCGCGTCAGCGACCATAAGTTCATTATGATTCTTTGCTTCGTATCCTCCCTTCTCACACCCCTTCGATTTTAGCCCCAGAGTTTGAATTCACTCTGTAAGCATACATGTGTATTAGGGGATATACCCGTGTATACATACATGTACTGATATACACGTAAATGAACGTATATACATCTATACTGGTACATAATGGTGTTTACACGTAAACATACTTGTATACTCGTTACTTCCATATGTATGTATGTCAGTAGACATGTACCAAACACGAACTGGATGTATCCACGAAATAACTCGTGTATACCCGTATATGTATGTATACCTATATATGCGCATATATGTATACTATACACGCATATACTCAGGTATGCATGTATAAACTCGAGATACAAGTGCATACACTCATATGATGTTCGTTTATACGCGTATATACTCGCGTAGACATGTATACTGTAGGTAATCACGTATACATGATCATGTATACCCGCATACACTCGTGCATATACTTGTAACTATAAAAATAACCGAAACATACAAATGTTACAGTTATTTATAACGGTTTTGCATCTATTTTTAACTATGACCACTTTACCCCATACTATGACCACTTTCCCCCACCCCATGGGGTAAAGTGGTCATAAATACATAGGGAAATGAAACTGTTATAAAACTACTTAAATCAATATAATTTTTCCTGAAATTCTATGTATTGTGTTCTTTAATAATGCAATGTAAAATAACAACAAAAAAAGTTGAAGTGTTTAAAGAATTTATTGTATTTAATATCCACCTAAGTTGAAAATCTACGATTTTATGACCACTTTACCCCACCAGACCCTACTTATCACGAGTAACACTGCTGCAAACCACAAGTTGCAGCCGCTTATGTAACTAGGCTGTATCACCTATAAAATTATGCCACCTTTTCTATGCACCACCTATAAAATTATGATTTTTAACAAATAATTTTTGAGATGGTTAAATACGCGTTCTAATCACACAGTATTTACATGAGATAATTATAATGTATTAGTTTGTAAAAGGCGCTTCATAGTTATGCGTCCAAAACGAGAAAGTTTTTACGTTTTGACCTGTGAAATAAAATACGTAAAAGAAAAACAAAACTTAATCGATTATTTTTTAAAAATAGTTCTTAGACCATCAGAAAACAATATTGTTTGCTCAAAAAATGTATTAGGAAAATGTAAATATTCTTCAAAAAAAAAAAAAAAAACGAGTCCTCATTTTGGAGAAACTGTTGGGTAAAATAGGACATTCATACAAAACAATGAGTTTTCTAGGTGTAATTCAACAAATTATAGAGAACAGGTAAAGGAAAGGGAAGTTAAAATTACAAATTGAACTACAAAACATGTGCTCACTTTTGTTTTAAGCTTCCTGCAAGAAATAATCAATTATTAGATTCCTGCAGGAAATAATTAATTAGAAAATGTATATAAATTTTTATCTCCTTTTTCTACACTTGAACAGACTTCATATATGCCCAATTTCGACATCTGTAACACTGAATGAGCCTCTCTTTGTCTTTGTACAAATCAAGGACGACCCCGTTCAGAATCCGTTATAATTTTTTTTTTTTTTTTTGTATAACTTTTCCTTTTTAAATTCGCTAGAAAGTAAATGTTCTTCGACTCTGACTCCTTTACCCCAAAACTAGTCTGACTCCGACTCTTCAAGTTCCGACAGAGCGGAAGACTTGACCGACTCCGACCGGGGAAAATGACCGACTCCGACTCATGGAAATTAAAGCCTTCGACTCCAAACTCCGACTTCTTTTCTCCAAAATCAGTTCGACTCCGACTCCGTAGCCCTGATAAAGACTCCTAATATATTAATCTTAATTTTTAAAAAACGTGCAGGTGATAAATTTATTTAATTCACAGTACTTAGAGAATTGCATTTCGGCTAACCCTTCCCCGCTCAGAAAAATAAATAAATAAATAAAATATAGTTTCAAAAATAACATTTTTAGTTAGGAAATAGATCTTTAATATTTTCTAAGTGTCATTTACCGCTCTTGGTTAATATTTGGCGTAGCCATAGCAACCGCAGATCGGACCGGGGGAACACAAGGTAAAGGAATAAATCATGGTGCACCTGGTTATGGACTGTAATGGAAGAGATGCCATCTACCCTCAAGGCAACTGTGCCGCTGATGTCTCATTTAAGCACAAAAGCCATGCTCCGAGTTTCCAACACATCCTGTTGCCTTCCGTATACTTTGGGTTGTCATTTGGAAAATAAATGGAAGACATTAATCAAATTTAGGAACATATCTTCGGATGTGCAATATAGACAGCGTTTATTACATTCTGCTCGTATGCATTTCCATAGTGCATAGTTTTAGCGTTGCTTTTGTAATTATTTTATTCAGAACCCAGAAGAAAGTAAATTATGTTAACGTATCTTATTAGAATCTTTAGCTTTCAAAGAAAGTTTCTTGAGCAATGTGGTGGAAGACTGTTAGTTGAAAACAATCTCTTGATTATAACTATGTGGTTATTAGTCGGCGATTTTAAAATCATTAATGATAATTTTGGAAGTCATACTGTAAGGCTGCGGAATCGAAGTCAAAGAGACAGAGTCGGGCTGCTTTCGAGGCACAAGAGCAGGGGCGGTAGAGGGGGGAGAAGGGATACCTGTTAGCCCGGGTCCGAACCTGAAGGCGCCCGAAGATTTTAAAATAAGGGGTGAAATATATGTAGGGATCTAGGGGTAAACACTGGCCCTTAAATGTCATTTGTGATGGGCCCCAAAATTTCTGCGCACGCCCCTGTATATATACACCAGGGGTGATTTGATGCCGGAACGCAGGTACTGCTTTTGCGCGAAAATATATTCATTGGACATGCAGATATGTTTAAAACTTATACTGTAAAATATCCAACGTAGGGTATTTTAGTATGTAAAGCAGAGGCTGGCAAGTAAATTTAAATGGGGTTCGGATACTTTTGAAAATTCTTTATAGAGGTCCATGCAGAAAATAAAATATATCCTCGCCTCAGAGCAACAGTGAGACATCTAAGGTCAGGAATTACCGTAAGTGCTGAGAGGCGATGATATAAAACGAAAGTTGTTCTCAAAAAAAAAAAAAAAAAAAATCTTGCACAGCAGATAGGCATTCTTGTATTCAAAAATAAATGAGAAATGATAATTGCTACCTTGGGCCAGTTCTTTCAACTTTTAATTCAGGTTATGTAGTTAGTGTCTTAAAAGACGGTGGTCGTTAGACTTGAGTGGCATTGTTCAAAAAATTCCTCTTGGAAAATAAAGTGATAGTTTTACCATCACACGTGAAGTACCCCCAAAAATGGCGAAAAAGGCATTTTTACATTAAACAATATATATATATAGCTCTAATTCAAACTAATGCAGATGAAAAATATATAAATAAATAAAAGTGCCACCGATGATGATGAGCAGAAATTCATCAAAATATTTTCGAAGCCAGAGTAATTTTCGAAAAACAATAACGTAAGAAAGAAAATAAGATGTTAAAAAAAAATTAACTTACTTAATTTTTACTGTATAGAAATTAAAATTTAACAAATCAAGTGTTTTAATTTTTATGATTTCATTGTCACGAATCCGTATTTGACAACCAGTCTGTTATAACGAGCAAATATCGCGGTCCCTGTTTTTAGCGAGTTCGACTGCATTATTTTGAACGTTAAACAATTATGCCTTTTTTCAGTACGTGAAAGCTATCAAATGAAGACTTGGATAAAAAAATGAATTATTCATTTTTTTAACAAATAATTCAAAGAAAGTCAAAAAAAAAAAAAAAAAATGCAGCTTTAACTCATGATAAAACTATCGAATGAATTATATCGTACATTAGTC